>NW_026558335.1:0-247904 GCF_026930045.1 Uloborus diversus | reverse complement strand
ACTAAATGACTGACTGCTTGACTGACTGGCTGAATTAATAACTGACTGACTGAGACTGACTGACTGACTGCTTGACTGATTGACTGTCGGACATACTGACTGACTTCGCAAAAGGGAAAAATAAAAAAAAAGAATTATCAAATTAGAAAAAAATATTTGCATTTAAGATCTCCTTTCCGGCTGGGATTTGAACCCAGGGCGACACGCATGGAAGCCCAACGCTCTCGCCAATAGACTATCGGATCTCTGTTTTTCGGTGTCTTAATTATAAATAAAAACAAAAAATGCACCTATTTAATTATTGATTCAAACACTTTGAAATCTACAGGTCGAATAATTAAACTGACTCAGAATTTTCTTCCCTACATAAATAATCAATATTTGCAAAAGAAAGAAATTGAAAAAAAAAAGAATTTTCAAATTAGAAAAGAAATATATACATTGAAGATATTCGTTCCGGCCGGGACTCGAACCCAGTATCACGCGCATGGAAGCCCAACGGTCTAGCCATTAGTCTATCGGAGCTCTTTCGATTGAAGTCTTAAATATAAATAAAAACAAAAAATGCACCTTGATAATTATTGATTCAAACACTTTTAAATCTACAGCTCGAATAATTAATCTGACTCAGAATTTTCTTCCCTACATAAATAATCAATATTTGCAAAGAAACAAATTGAAAAAAAAAAGAATTTTCAAATTGGAAAAGAAATATATACATTGAAGATATTCGTCCCGGCTTGGACTCGAACCCAGGCCACTCGCTTGAAAGACCAACGGTCTAGCCATTAGGCTATCGGAGTTCTGTCGGTCGGAGTCTTACTGCCTGACTGAGAAACCCTGACTGACAGACTGACTGACTGACTGACCGAGACTGACTGACTGACTGCCTGACTGACTGAGACTGGACTGGACTGACTGACTGAGACTGACTGACAGTTTGACTGACTGACTGAATGACTAACTGACTGACTGTTTGACTGCCTGACTGACTGCTTGACTGACTAACTGACTGACTGAACTGACAGGGCAGGACTGACCGACTGACTGACTGACAGACTGACTGAATGAGGCTGACTGACTGACTGACTGACTGACTAACTGACTGACTGAGACTGACTGACTGACTGCTTGACTGACTGATAAAACTGCTTGACTAACTAACTGACTGGACAGGACTGACCGACTGACTGACTGACAGACTGACTGACTGACAGACTGACTGACTGACTGCCTGACTGACTGACTGACTGACTGACTGACTGAATGACTGACTGACTGAGACTAAATGACTGACTGCTTGACTGACTGGCTGAATGACTAACTGACTGACTGAGACTGACTGACTGACTGCCTAACTGACTGAGTTACTGACTGACTGGACTGACTGAGTTACTGACTGACTGGACTGACTGACTGACTGACTGAGACTGAATGACTGACTGCTTGACTGACTGACTGGACTGGAATGACCGACTGACAGACTGAGACTGACTGACTGACTGCCTGACTGACTGACTGACTGACTGCCTGACTGACTGACTGACTGAATGACTGACTGACTGAGACTAAATGACTGACTGCTTGACTGACAGGCTGAATGACTAACTGACTGACTGAGACTGACTGACTGAATGCCTATCTGACTGAGTGACTCAATGACTAGACTGAGTGACTGACTGACTGAGACTGAATGTCTGACTGCTTGACTGACTGGCTGAATGACTAACTGACTGACTGAGACTGACTGACTGACTGACTGCCTAACTGACTGAGTGACTGGCTGGACTGGAATGACCGACTGACAGACTGACTGACTGACCGAGACTGACTGATTGACTGTCGGACTGTCTAACTGACTTCGCAAAAGGGAAAAATAAAAAAAAAGAATTATCAAACTAGACAAAAATATTTGCATTTAAGATTTCCCTTCCGGCTGGGAAGCGAGCTCACGGCCACATGCATGGAAGCCCAACGCTCTCGCCAACAGACTATCGGATCTCTGTTGGCCGTTGTCTTTATTATAATAAAAACAAAAAATGCACCTTGTTAATTATTGATCTAAAATCTTTGAAATCTACAGGTCGAATAATTAAACTGACTCAGAATTTTCTTCCCTACATAAATAATCAATATTTGCAAAAGAAAAAAAATTGAAAAAAAAAAGAAATTTCAAATTCGAAAAGAAATATATACATTGAATATATTCGTTCCGGCTGGGACTCGAAAATGACTGAATGAAGCTGAGTGACTGACATACTGCCCGACTGACTGACTGACTGAATGACTAACTGACTGAGACTAAGTGACTAAATTGCTTGACTGACTGACTGACTGACTAACTGACTGACTGAGGCTGACTGACTGACTGCTTGACTGTCTGACTGACTATTTCACTGACTGACTGAATGACTAAATGACTGACTGACACTGACTGACTGACTGCTTGACTGCCTGACTGACTGCTTGACTGCCTGACTGACTGCTTGACTGCCTGACTGACTGAATGACTGACTGACTGACTGACCGAGACTAACTGACTGAGACTGGACTGGACTGACTGACTGACTGACTGACTGACTGACTGACTGAGACTGACTGACTGCTTGACTGACTAACTGACTGGACAGGACTGACCGACTGATTGACTGACTGACTGCCTGACTGACTGACTGACTGACTGACTGAGACTAAATGACTGACTGATTGACTGACTGATTGACTGACTGACTGACTGAGACTGACTGACTGACTGCCTAACTGACTGAGTGACTGACTGACTGGACTGACTGACTGAGACTGAATGACTGAGCGCTTGTCTGATTGACTGTCGGACTGACTGACTGACTTCGCAAAAGGGAAAAATAAAAAAAAAGAATTATCAAATTAGAAAAAAATATTTGCATTCAAGATTTCCTTTCCGGTTGGGATTTGAACCCAGGGCGACACGCATGGAAGCCCAACGCTCTCGCCAATATACTATCGGATCTCGGTCCGTCGGTGTCTTAATTATAAAAAAAAACAAAAATTGCACCTTGGTAATTATTGATCTAAAATCTTTGAAATCTAAAGGTCGAATGATTATACTGACTCAGAATTTTCTTCCGTACATAAATAATCGATATTTGCAAAAGAAAGAAAAAAAAAGAAACAATCTTCAAATTAGAAAAGAAATATATACATTGAAGATTTTCGTTCCGGCCGGGACTCGAACCCAGTACCACGCGCTTGGAACCCAACGGTCTAGCCATTAGGCTATCGGAGCGCTGTCGATTGAAGTCTTAAATATAATAAAAACAAAAAATGCACCTTTTTAATTATTGATTCAAACACTTTAAAATCTACAGGTCGAATAATTAAATTGACTCAGAATTTTTCTCCCTACATAAATAATCAATATTCGAAAAAGAGAAAAATTAAAAAAAAAGAAGAAAAATTTTCAAATTAGAAACTAAAAATATAAATTGAAGATTTTCGCGCAGGCTGGGACTCGAAACCAGGGCCACTCGCTTGGAAGCCCACCACTCTAGCCATTAGTCTAGCGGAGCTTTGACGGTCGGAGTTTAAATATAATAAAATCAAAAAATGCATCTTGGTAATTATTTATCTAAACACTTTGAATTCTGCGTTTCGAAAAATTAAACTGACTCAGAATTTTCTTCCCTACATAAATAATCAATATTTGCAAAAGAAAAAAATTGAAAAAAAAAAATAATTTTCAAATTCGAAAAGAAATATATACATTGAAGATATTCGTTCCGGCTGGGACTCGAACCCAGGCCATTCGCTTGGAAGACCAACGGTCTAGACATTAGCTATCGGAGTTCTGTCGGTCGGAGTCTTACTGCCCGACTGAGACTGCCTGACTGACAGACTGACTGAATGATTGACTGAGACTGACTGACTGACTGACTGAGACTGACTGACTGCTTGACTGACTAACTGACTGGACAGAACTGACCGACTGACTGACTGACTGACTGCCTGACTAACTGACTGACTGAATGACTGACTGACTGAGACTAAATGACTGACTGCTTGACTGACTGGCATAAGGACTAACTGACTGACTGAGACTGACTGACTGGCTGGACTGACTGACTGACTGCCTGACTGACTGAGTGACTGACTGACTGGACTGACTGACTGACTGATTGAGACTGAATGACTGACTGCCTAACTGACTGAGTGACTGAAAGACTAACTGACTGATTGACTGCTTAAGTGACTGACTGACTGACTGCTTGACTGACTGACTGGACTGGACTGACCGACTGACAGACTGACTGGCTGACAGAGACTGACTGATTGACTGTCGGACTGACTGACTGATTTCGCAAAAGGGAAAAATAAAAAAAAAAATTATCAAATTAGAAAAAAATATATGCATTTAAGATATTCTTCCCGGTTGGGATTCGAACCCAGGGCCACTCGCTTGGAAGCCCAACACTCTAACCATTAGGCTATCGGAGCTCTGTCGGTCGGAGTTTTAAATATAATAAAAAAAAATGCACCTTGGTAATTATTTATTTAAACACTTTGAAATCTGCCGGTCGAAAAATTAAACTGACTCAGAATTTTATTCCCTACATAAATAATCAATATTTGGAAAGGAAAGAAATTGAAAAAAAAAAAGAATTTTCAAATCAGAAAAGAAATATATACATTGAAGATATTCGCTCCGGCTGGCACTCGAACCCAGGCCATTCGCTTGGAAGACCAGCGGTCTAGCCATTAGGCTATCGGAGTTCTGTCGAGTGGAGTCTTACTGCCTGACTGAGACTGCCTGACTGACAGACTGACTCACTGACTGACTGATACTGACTGACTGACTGACTCACTGACTGACCGAGACTGACTGACTTACTCACTGACTGACCGAGACTGAATGACTAACTGCCTGACTGACTGAGACTGGACTGCATGACTGACTGGCTGACTGACTGACTGACTGACTGACCGAGACTGACTGACTGACTGACTGAGACTGGACTGGACTGACTGACTGACTGACTGATTAAGACTGACTGACTGACTGACTGACTGAGACTGACTGACTGCTTGACTGACTAACTGACTGGACAGGACTGACCGACTGATTGACTGACTGACTGCCTGACTGACTGACTGACTGAATGACTGACTGACTGAGACTAAATGACTGACTGATTGACTGACTGATTGACTGACTGACTGACTGACTGAGACTGACTGACTGACTGCCTAACTGACTGAGTGACTGACTGACTGGACTGACTGACTGAGACTGAATGACTGAGTGCTTGTCTGATTGACTGTCGGACTGACTGACTGACTTCGCAAAAGGGAAAAATAAAAAAAAATATCAAATTAGAAAAAAATATTTGCATTTAAGATTTCCTTTCCGGCTGGGATTTGAACCCAGGACGACACGCATGGAAGCCCAACGCTCTCGCCAATATAATATCGGATCTCGGTCCGTCGGTGTCTTAATTATAATAAAAACAAAAAATGCACCTTTGAAATCTAAAGGTCGAAAAATTAAACTGACTCAGAATTTTCTTCCCTACATAAATAATCAATACTTGTAAAAGAGAAAAATTAAAAAAAAAGAAGAAGAATTTTCAAATTAGAAACTAAAAATATATATTGAACATTTTCGTTCGGGCTGGGACTCGAACCCAGGGCCACTCGCTTGGAATCCCAACACTCTAAGCATTATTCTATCGGAGCTCTGTCGGTCGGAGTTTTAAATATAATAAAAACAAAAATGCACCTTGGTAATTATTTATTTAAACACTTCGAAATCTGCCGGTCGAAAAATTAAACTGACTCAGAATTTTCTTCCCTACATAAATAATCAATATTTGCAAAGGAAAGAAATTGAAAAAAAAAAGAATTTTCAAATTAGAAAAGAAATATATACATTGAAGATATTCTCTCCGGCTGGCACTCGAACCCAGGCCACTCGCTTGGAAGACCAGCGGTCTAGCCATTAGGCTATCGGAGTTCTGTCGAGCGGAGTCTTACTGCCTGACTGAGACTGCCTGACTGACAGACTGACTCACTGACTGACTGATTCTGACTGACTGACTGACTCACTGACTGACCGAGACTGACTAACTGACTTACTGACTGACCGAGACTGACTGACTAACTGCCTGACTGACTGAGACTGGACTGACTGACTAACTGACTGACTGACTGACTAACTGACTGACTGAGACTGACTGACTGACTGCTTGACTGTCTGACTGACTGCTTGACTGTCTGACTGACTATTTCACTGACTGACTGAATGACTAAATGACTGACTGACACTGACTGACTGACTGCTTGACAGCCTGACTGACTGCTTGACAGACTAACTGACTGGACAGGACTGACCGACTGACTGACTGACAGACTGACTGAATAAGGCTGACTGACTGACTGACTGACAGACTGAATAAATAAGGCTGACTGACAGACTGACTGAATAAGGCTGACTGACTGACTGACTGCCTGACTGACTGACTGAATGACTGACTGACTGACTGACCGAGACTGACTGACTGACTGACTGAGACTGGACAGAACTGACTGACTGACTGACTGACTGACTGACTGACTGACTGACTGGACAGGACTGGCCGACTGACTGACTGACTGACTGACTGACTGACTGAATGACTGACTGACTGAGACTAAATGACTGACTGCTTGACTGACTGGCTGAAGGACTAACTGACTGACTGAGACTGACTGACTCGCTGGACTGACTGACTGAGACTGAATGACTGAGTGCTTGACTGATTGACTGTCGGACTGACTGACTGACTTCGCAAAAGGGAAAAATAAAAAAAAAGAATTATCAAATTAGAAAAAAATATTTGCATTTAAGATTTCCTTTCCGGCTCTGATTTGAACCCAGGGCGACACGCATGGAAGCCCAACGCTCTCGCCAATATAATATCGGATCTCGGTTTGTCGGTGTCTTAATTATAATAAAAACAAAAAATGCACCTTGGTAATTATTGATCTAAAATGTTTCAAATCTAAAGGTCGAATGATTAAACTGACTCAGAATTTTCTTCCGTACATAAATGATCGATATTTGCAACAGAAAGAAAATGAAAAAAAAAAAGAATTTTCAAATTAGAAAAGAAATATATACATTGAAGATTTTCGTTCCGGCCGGGACTCGAACCCAGTACCACGCGCTTGGAACCCAACGGTCTAGCCATTAGGCTATGGGAGCTCTGTCGATGGAAGTCTTAAATATAATAAAAACAAAAAATGCACCTTGGTAATTATTGATTCAAACACTTTGAAATTTACAGGTCGAATAATTAAACTGACTCAGAATTTTTCTCCCTACATAAATAATCAATATTCGCAAAAGAGAAAAATTAAAAAAAAAAAAAGAAGGAGAATTTTCAAATTAGAAACTAAAAGCATACATTGAAGATTTTCGTTCAGGCTGGGACTCGAACCCAGGGCCCCTCGCTTGGAAGCCTAACACTCTAGCCATTAGTCTATGGGAGCTCTGTCGGTGGGAGTTTTAAATATAATAAAAAGAAAAAATGCACCTTGGTAATTGTTCATTTAAACACTTTGAAATCTTCGTGTCGAAAAATTAAACTGACTCAGAATTTTCTTCCGTACATAAATAATCAATATTTGCAAAAGAAAGAAATTGAAAAAAAGAAGAATTTTCAAATTAGAAAAGAAATATATACATTGAAGGTATTCGTTCCGGCGTGGAGTCGAACCCGGGCCACTCGCTTAGAAGACCAACGGTCTAGCCATTAGGCTATCGGAGCTCTGTCGGTTGGTGTTTTAAATATAATAAAAACAAAAAAATGCACCTTGGTAATTATTGATTCAAACACTTTGAAATCTGCGGGTCGAAAAATTAAACTGACTCAGAATTTTCTTCCCTACATAAATAATCAATACTTGTAAAAGAGAAAAATTAAAAAAAAAGAAGAAGAATTTTCAAATTAGAAACTAAAAGTATACATTGAAGATTTTCGTTCAGGCTTGGAATCGAACCCAGGGCCACTCGCTTGGAAGCCTAACACTCTAGCCATTAGTCTATGGGAGCTCTGTCGGTCGGAGTTTTAAATATAATAAAAACAAAAAATGCACCTTGGTAATTGTTTATTTAAACACTTTGAAATCTTCGTGTCGAAAAATTAAACTGACTCAGAATTTTCTTCCCTACATAAATAATCAATAATTGCAAAGGAAAGAAATTGAAAAAAAAAAGAATTTTCAAATTAGAAAAGAAATATATACATTGAAGATATTCGCTCCGGCTGGGACTCGAACCCAGGCCACTCGCTTGGAAGACCAGCGGTCTAGCCATTAGGCTATCGGAGTTCTGTCGAGCGGAGTCTTACTGCCTGACTGAGACTGCCTGACTGACAGACTGACTCACTGACTGACTGATACTGACTGACTCACTGACTGACCGAGACTGACTGACTGACTCACTGACTGACCGAGACTGACTGACTAACTGCCTGACTGACTGAGACTGGACTGACTGACTAACTGACTGACTGACTGACTGACTGAGACTGACTGACTGACTGCTTGACTGTCTGACTGACTGCTTGACTGTCTGACTGACTATTTCACTGACTGACTGACTGACTGCTTGACTGCCTGACTGACTGCTTGACAGACTAACTGACTGGACAGGACTGACCGACTGACTGACTGACAGACTGACTGAATAAGGGTGACTGACTGACTGACTGACAGACTGACTGAATAAGGCTGACTGACAGACTGACTGAATAAGGCTGACTGACTGACTGACTGCCTGACTGACTGACTGAATGACTGACTGACTGACTGACCGAGACTGACTGACTGACTGACTGAGACTGGACAGAACTGACTGACTGACTGACTGAGACTGACTGACTGACTGACTGACTGCTTGACTGACTAACTGACTGGACAGGAATGACCGACTGACTGACTGACTGACTGAATGACTGACTGACTGAGACTAAATGACTGACTGCTTGACTGACTGACTGAAGGACTAACTGACTGACTGAGACTGACTGACTGACTGCCTAACTGACTGAGTGACTGACTGACTGGACTGACTGACTGAGACTGAATGACTGAGTGCTTGACTGATTGACTGTCGGACTGACTGACTGACTTCGCAAAAGGGAAAAATAAAAAAAAGAATTATCAAATTAGAAAAAAATATTTGCATTTAAGATTTCCTTTCCGGCTGGGATTTGAACCCAGGGCGACACGTATGGAAGCCCAACGCTCTCGCCAATATACTATCGGATCTCGGTTGGTCGGTGTCTTAATTATAAAAAAAACAAAAAATGCACCTTGGTAATTATTGATCTAAAATCTTTGAAATCTAAAGGTCGAATGATTATACTGACTCAGAATTTTCTTCCGTACATAAATAATCGATATTTGCAAAAGAAAGAAAAAAAAGAAACAATCTTCAAATTAGAAAAGAAATATATACATTGAAGATTTTCGTTCCGACCGGGACTCGAACCCAGTACCACGCGCTTGGAACCCAACGGTCCAGCCATTAGGCTATCGGAGCGCTGTCGATTGAAGTCTTAAATATAATAAAAACAAAAAATGCACCTTTTTAATTATTGATTCAAGCACTTTGAAAACTAGAGGTTGAATATTGAAACTCACTCAGAATTTTTCTCCCTACATAAATAATCAATATTCGCAAAAGAGAAAAATTTAAAAAAAAAAGAAGAAGAATTTTCAAATCAGAAACTAAAAATATAAATTGAAGATTTTCGCGCAGGCTGGGACTAGAACCCAGGGCCACTCGCTTGGAAGCCCACCACTTTAGCCATTAGTCTAGCATAGCTCTGACGGTCGGTGTTTTAAATATAATAAAATCAAAAAATGCACCTTGGTAATTATTTATCTAAACACTTTGAATTCTGCGTTTCGAAAAATTAAACTGACTCAGAATTTTCTTCCCTACATAAATAATCAATATTTGCAAAAGAAAAAAATTGAAAAAAAAAGAATTTTCAAATTTGAAAAGAAATATATACATTGAAGATATTCTTTCCGGCTGGGACTCGAACCCAGGCCATTCGCTTGGAAGACCAACGGTCTAGCCATTAGCTATCGGAGTTCTGTCGGTCGGAGTCTTACTGCCCGACTGAGACTGCCTGACTGACAGACTGACTGAATGATTGTCTGAGACTGACTGACTGACTGACTGAGACTGACTGACTGCTTGACTGACTAACTGACTGGACAGAACTGACCGACTGACTGACTGACTGACTGCCTGACTAACTGACTGACTGAATGACTGACTGACTGAGACTAAATGACTGACTGCTTGACTGACTGGCATAAGGACTAACTGACTGACTGAGACTGACTGACTGGCTGGACTGACTGACTGATACTGACTGACTGACTGATACTGATTGACTGACTGACTCACTGACTGACCGAGACTGACTGACTGACCGAGACTGACTGACTGACTGCCTGACTGACTGAGACTGGACTGGACTGACTGACTGACTGACTGAGACTGACTGACTGACTGCCTAACTGACTGAGTGACTGACTAATTGGACTGACTGACTGTCTGACTGAGACTGAATGACTGACTGCTTGACTGACTGACTGGTCTGGACTGACCGACTGACAGACTGACTGACTGACTGAGACTGACTGACTGACTGCCTGACTGACTGACTGACTGAATGACTGACTGACTGAGACTAAATGACTGACTGCTTGACTGACTGGCTGAAGGACTAACTGACTGACTGAGACTGACTGACTGGCTGGACTGACTGACTGATACTGACTGACTGACTGATACTGATTGACTGACTGATACTGATTGACTGACTGACTCACTGACTGACCGAGACTGACTGACTGACCGAGACTGACTGACTGACTGCCTGACCGAGACTGACTGACTGACTGCCTGACTGACTGAGACTGGACTGGACTGACTGACTGACTGACTGAGACTGAATGACTGACTGACTGAGACTGAATGACTGACTGCTTGACTGACTGGCTGAAGGACTAACTGACTGACTGAGACTGACTGACTGGCTGGACTGACTGACTGAGACTGAATGACTGAGTGCTTGACTGATTGACTGTCGGACTGACTGACTGACTTCGCAAAAGGGAAAAATAAAAAAAAAGAATTATCAAATTAGAAAAAAATATTTGCATTTAAGATTTCCTTTCCGGCTGGGATTTGAACCCAGGGCGACACGCATGGAAGCCCAACGCTCTCGCCAACATACTATCGGATCTCGGTTGGTCGGTGTCTGAATTATAATAAAAACAAACAATGCACCTTGGTAATTATTGATCTAAAATCTTTGAAATCTAAAGGTCGAATGATTAAACTGACTCAGAATTTTCTTCCGTACATAAATGATCGATATTTGCAACAGAAAGAAAATGAAAAAAAAAAGAATTTTCAAATTAGAAAAGAAATATATACATTGAAGATTTTCGTTCCGGCCGGGACTCGAACCCAGTACCACGCGCTTGGAACCCAACGGTCTAGCCATTAGGCTATCGGAGCTCTGTTGATGGAAGTCTTAAATATAATAAAAACAAAAAATGCACCTTGGTAATTATTGATTCAAACACTTTGAAATTTACAGGTCGAATAATTAAACTGACTCAGAATTTTTCTCCCTACATAAATAATCAATATTCGCAAAAGAGAAAAATTAAAAAAAAAAAAGAAGGAGAATTTTCAAATTAGAAACTAAAAGTATACTTTAAAGATTTTCGTTCAGGCTGGGACTCGAACCCAGGGCCACTCGCTTGGAAGCCCAACACTCTAAGCATTAGTCTATCGGAGCTCGGTCGGTCGGAGTTTTAAATATAATAAAAACAAAAATGCACCTTGGTAATTATTTATTTAAACACTTCGAAATCTGCCGGTCGAAAACTTAAACTGACTCAGAATTTTCTTCCCTACATAAATAATCAATACTTGCAAAGGAAAGAAATTGAAAAAAAAAATAATTTTCAAATTAGAAAGGAAATATACACATTGAAGATATTCGCTCCGGCTGGGACTCGAACCCAGGCCACTCGCTTGGAAGACCAGCGGTCTAGCCATTAGGCTATCGGAGTTCTGTCGAGCGGAGTCTTACTGCCTGACTGATACTGCCTGACTGACAGACTGACTCACTGACTGACTGATACTGACTGACTGACTCACTGACTGACTTTTAAATATAATAAAAACAAAAAATGAACCTTGGTAATTGTTTATTTAAACACTTTGAAATCTTCGTGTCGAAAAATTAAACTGACTCAGAATTTTCTTCCCTACATAAATAATCAATAATTGCAAAGGAAAGAAATTGAAAAAAAAAAGAATTTTCAAATTAGAAAAGAAATATATACATTGAAGATATTCGCTCCGGCTGGGACTCGAACCCAGGGCACTCGCTTGGAAGACCAGCGGTCTAGCCATTAGGCTATCGGCTAGACTAACTGCCTGACTGACTGAGACTGGACTGACTGACTGACTGACTGACTGACTGACTGACTGACTGACTGACTGACTAACTGACTGACTGAGACTGACTGACTGACTGCTTGACTCTCTGACTGGCTATTTCACTGACTGACTGAATGACTAAATGACTGACTGACACTGACTGACTGACTGCTTGACTACCTGACTGACTGCTTGACTGGCTAACTGACTGGACAGGACTGACCGACTGACTGACTGACAGACTGACTGAATAAGGATGACTGACAGACTGACTGAATAAGGCTGACTGACTGACTGACTGACAGACTGACTGAATAAGGCTGACCGACTGACTGACTGCCTGACTGACTGACTGACTGAATGACTGACTGACTGCTTTAGTGACTAACTGACTGCACAGGACTGACCGACTGACTGACTGACTGACTGACTGACTGACTGAATGACTGACTGACTGAGACTAAATGACTGACTGCTTGACTGACTGGCTGAAGGACTAACTGACTGACTGAGTGACTGACTGACTGGACTGACTGACTGAGACTGAATGACTGAGTGCTTGACTGATTGACTGTCAGACTGACTGACTGACTTCGCAAAAGGGAAAAATAAAAAAACAAGAATTATAAAATTAGAAAAAAATATTTGCATTTAAGATTTCCTTTCCGGCTGGGATTTGAACCCAGGGCGACACTCATGGAAGCCCAACGCTCTCGCCAATATACTATCGGATCTCTGTTGATCGGTGTCTTAATTATAATAAAAACAAAAAATGCACCTTAGTAATTATTGATCTAAAATCTTTGAAATCTAAAGGTCGAATGATTAAACTGACTCAGAATTTTCTTCCGTACATAAATAATCCATATTTGCAAAAGAAAGAAATTGAAAAAAAAAAGAATCTTCAAATTAGAAGAGAAATTTATACATGGAAGATTTTCGTTCCGGCCGGGACTCGAACCCAGTACCACGCGCTTGGAACCCAACGGTCTAGCCATTAGGCTATCGGAGCTCTGTCGATGGAAGTCTTAAATATAATAAAAACAAAAAATGCACCTTGGTAATTATTGATTCAAACACTTTGAAATTTACAGGTCGAATAATTAAACTGACTCAGAATTTTTCTCCCTACATAAATAATCAATATTCGCAAAAGAGAAAAATTAAAAAAAAAAGAAGAAGAAATTTCAAATTAGAAACTAAAAGTATACATTGAAGATTTTCGTTCAGGCTTGGAATCGAACCCAGGGCCACTCGCTTGGAAGCCTAACACTCTAGCCATTAGTCTATGGGAGCTCTGTCAGTGGGAGTTTTAAATATAATAAAAACAAAAAATGCACCTTGGTAATTGTTTATTTAAACACTTTGAAATCTTCGTGTCGAAAAATTAAACTGACTCAGAATTTTCTTCCCTACATAAATAATCAATAATTGCAAAGGAAAGAAATTGAAAAAAAAAAAAGAATTTTCAAATTAGAAAAGAAATATATACATTGAAGATATTCGCTCCGGCTGGGACTCGAACTCAGGCCACTCGCTTGGAAGACCAGCGGTCTAGCCATTAGGCTATCGGAGTTCTGTCGAGCGGAGTCTTACTGCCTGACTGATACTGCCTGACTGACAGACTGACTCACTGACTGACTGATACTGACTGACTGACTCACTGACTGACCGAGACTGACTGACTAACTGCCTGACTGACTGAGACTGGACTGACTGACTGACTGACTGACTGACTGACTAACTGACTGACTGAGACTGACTGACTGACTGCTTGACTCTCTGACTGGCCATTTCACTGACTGACTGAATGACTAAATGACTGACTGACACTGACTGACTGACTACTTGACTACCTGACTGACTGCTTGACTGACTAACTGACTGGACAGGACTGACCGACTGACTGACAGACTGACTGAATAAGGATGACTGACAGACTGACTGAATAAGGCTGACTGACTGACTGACTGACAGACTGACTGAATAAGGCTGACCGACTGACTGACTGCCTGACTGACTGACTGACTGAATGACTGACTGACTGACTGACCGAGACTGACTGACTGACTGACTGAGACTGGACTGGACTGACTGACTGACTGACTGACTGAGACTGACTGACTGCTTTAGTGACTAACTGACTGCACAGGAATGACCGACTGACTGACTGACTGACTGCCTGACTGACTGACTGACTGACTGACTGAGACTAAATGACTGACTGCTTGACTGACTGGCTGAAGGACTAACTGACTGACTGAGTGACTGAGTGACTGACTGACTGGACTGACTGACTGAGACTGAATGACTGAGTGCTTGACTGATTGACTGTCAGACTGATTGACTGACTTCGCAAAAGGGAAAAATAAAAAAAAAGAATTATAAAAAAATATTTGCATTTAAGATTTCTTTTCCGGCCGGGACTCGAACCCAGTACCACGCGCTAGGAACCCAACGGTCTAGCCATTAGGCTATCGGAGCTCTGTCGATGGAAGTCTTAAATATAATAAAAACAAAAAATGCACCTTGGTAATTATTGATTCAAACACTTTGAAATTTACAGGTCGAATAATTAAACTGACTCAGAATTTTTCTCCCTACATAAATAATCAATATTCGTAAAAGAGAAAAATTAAAAAAAAAAGAAGAAATTTCAAATTAGAAACTAAAAGTATACATTGAAGATTTTCGTTCAGGCTGGGACTCGAACCCAGGGCCACTCGCTTGGAAGCCTAACACTCTAGCCATTAGTCTATGGGAGCTCTGTCGGTGGGAGTTTTAAATATAATAAAAACAAAAAATGCACCTTGGTAATTGTTTATTTAAACACTTTGAAATCTTCGTGTCGAAAAATCAAACTGACTCAGAATTTTCTTCCCTACATAAATAATCAATAATTGCAAAGGAAAGAAATTGAAAAAAAAAAGAATTTTCAAATTAGAAAAGAAATATATACATTGAAGATATTCGCTCCGGCTGGGACTCGAACCCAGGCCACTCGCTTGGAAGACCAGCGGTCTAGCCATTAGGCTATCGGAGTTCTGTCGAGCGGAGTCTTACTGCCTGACTGATACTGCCTGACTGACAGACTGACTCACTGACTGACTGATACTGACTGACTGACTCACTGACTGACCGAGACTGACTGACTAACTGCCTGACTGACTGAGACTGGACTGACTGACTGACTGACTGACTGACTGACTAACTGACTGACTGAGACTGACTGACTGACTGCTTGACTCTCTGACTGGCCATTTCACTGACTGACTGAATGACTAAATGACTGACTGACACTGACTGACTGACTGCTTGACTACCTGACTGACTGCTTGACTGACTAACTGACTGGACAGGACTGACCGACTGACTGACTGACAGACTGACTGAATAAGGATGACTGACAGACTGACTGAATAAGGCTGACTGACTGACTGACTGACAGACTGACTGAATAAGGCTGACCGACTGACTGACTGCCTGACTGACTGACTGACTGACTGACCGAGACTGACTGACTGACTGACCGAGACTGACTGACTGACTGACTGAGACTGGACTGGACTGACTGACTGACTGACTGACTGAGACTGACTGACTGCTTTAGTGACTAACTGACTGCACAGGACTGACCGACTGACTGACTGACTGACTGCCTGACTGACTGACTGACTGAATGACTGACTGACTGAGACTAAATGACTGACTGCTTGACTGACTGGCTGAAGGACTAACTGACTGACTGGACTGACTGACTGAGACTGAATGACTGAGTGCTTGACTGATTGACTGTCAGACTGACTGACTGACTTCGCAAAAGGGAAAAATAAAAAAAAAGAATTATAAAATTAGAAAAAAATATTTGCATTTAAGATTTCCTTTCCGGCCGGGACTCGAACCCAGTACCACGCGCTAGGAACCCAACGGTCTAGCCATTAGGCTATCGGAGCTCTGTCGATGGAAGTCTTAAATATAATAAAAACAAAAAATGCACCTTGGTAATTATTGATTCAAACACTTTGAAATTTACAGGTCGAATAATTAAACTGACTCAGAATTTTTCTCCCTACATAAATAATCAATATTCGCAAAAGAGAAAAAATTAAAAAAAAAAGAAGAAATTTCAAATTAGAAACTAAAAGTATACATTGAAGATTTTCGTTCAGGCTGGGACTCGAACCCAGGGCCACTCGCTTGGAAGCCTAACACTCTAGCCATTAGTCTATGGGAGCTCTGTTGTTGGGAGTTTTAAATATAATAAAAACAAAAAATGCACCTTGGTAATTGTTTATTTAAACACTTTGAAATCTTCGTGTCGAAAAATTAAACTGACTCAGAATTTTCTTCCCTACATAAATAATCAATAATTGCAAAGGAAAGAAATTGAAAAAAAAAAGAATTTTCAAATTAGAAAAGAAATATATACATTGAAGATATTCGCTCCGGCTGGGACTCGAACCCAGGGCACTTGCTTGGAAGACCAGCGGTCTAGCCATTAGGCTATCGGAGTTCTGTCGATCGGAGTCTTATTGCCTGACTGATACTGCCTGACTGACAGACTGACTCACTGACTGACTGATACTGACTGACTGACTCACTGACTGACCGAGACTGACTGACTAACTGCCTGACTGACTGAGACTTGACTGACTGACTGACTGAGACTTGACTGACTGACTGACTGACTGACTAACTGACTGACTGAGACTGACTGACTGACTGCTTGACTCTCTGACTGGCTATTTCACTGACTGACTGAATGACTAAATGACTGACTGACACTGACTGACTGACTGCTTGACTACCTGACTGACTGCTTGACTGGCTAACTGACTGGACAGGACTGACCGACTGACTGACTGACAGACTGACTGAATAAGGATGACTGACAGACTGACTGAATAAGGCTGACTGACTGACTGACTGACAGACTGACTGAATAAGGCTGACCGACTGACTGACTGCCTGACTGACTGACTGACTGAATGACTGACTGACTGACTGACCGAGACTGACTGACTGACTGACTGAGACTGGACTGGACTGACTGACTGACTGACTGACTGAGACTGACTGACTGCTTTAGTGACTAACTGACTGCACAGGACTGACCGACTGACTGACTGACTGACTGCCTGACTGACTGACTGACTGAATGACTGACTGACTGAGACTAAATGACTGACTGCTTGACTGACTGGCTGAAGGACTAACTGACTGACTGAGTGACAGACTGACTGGACTGACTGACTGAGACTGAATGACTGAGTGCTTGACTGATTGACTGTCAGACTGACTGACTGACTTCGCAAAAGGGAAAAATAAAAAAAAAAAGAATTATAAAATTAGAAAAAAATATTTGCATTTAAGATTTCCTTTCCGGCTGGGATTTGAACCCAGGGCGACACGTATGGAAGCCCAACGCTCTCGCCAATATACTATCGGATCTCGGTTGGTCGGTGTCTTAATTATAATAAAAACAAAAAATGCACCTTGGTAATTGTTTATTTAAACACTTTGAAATCTTCGTGACGAAAAATTAAACTGACTCAGAATTTTCTTCCCTACATAAATAATCAATAATTGCAAAGGAAAGAAATTGAAAAAAAAAAAGAATTTTCAAATTAGAAAAGAAATATATACATTGAAGATATTCGCTCCGGCTGGGACTCTAACCCAGGCCACTCGCTTGGAAGACCAACGGTCTAGCCATTAGGCTATCGGAGTTCTGTCGAGCGGAGTCTTATTGCCTGACTGATACTGCCTGACTGACAGACTGACTCACTGACTGACTGATACTGACTGACTGACTCACTGACTGACCGAGACTGACTGACTAACTGCCTGACTGACTGAGACTGGACTGACTGACTGACTGACTGACTGACTGACTGCTTGACTCTCTGACTGGCTATTTCACTGAATGACTGAATGACTAAATGACTGACTGACACTGACTGACTGACTGCTTGACTACCTGACTGACTGCTTGACTGACTAACTGACTGGACAGGACTGACCGACTGACTGACTGACAGACTGACTGAATAAGGATGACTGACAGACTGACTGAATAAGGCTGACTGACTGACTGACTGACAGACTGAATAAGGCTGACCGACTGACTGACTGCCTGACTGACTGACTGACTGAATGACTGACTGACTGACTGACCGAGACTGACTGACTGACTGACTGAGACTGGACTGGACTGACTGACTGACTGACTGACTGAGACTGACTGACTGCTTTAGTGACTAACTGACTGCACAGGACTGACCGACTGACTGACTGACTGACTGCCTGACTGACTGACTGACTGAATGACTGACTGACTGAGACTAAATGACTGACTGCTTGACTGACTGGCTGAAGGAGTAACTGACTGACTGAGTGACTGACTGACTGGACTGACTGACTGAGACTGAATGACTGAGTGCTTGACTGATTGACTGTCAGACTGACTGACTGACTTCGCAAAAGGGAAAAATAAAAAAAAAAGAATTATAAAATTAGAAAAAAATATTTGCATTTAAGATTTCCTTTCCGGCCGGGACTCGAACCCAGTACCACGCGCTAGGAACCCAACGGTCTAGCCATTAGGCTATCGGAGCGCTGTCGATGGAAGTCTTAAATATAATAAAAACAAAAAATGCACCTTGGTAATTATTGATTCAAACACTTTGAAATTTACAGGTCGAATAATTAAACTGACTCAGAATTTTTTTTCCTACATAAATAATGAATATTCGCAAAAGAGAAAAATTAAAAAAAAAAGAAGAAGAAATTTCAAATTAGAAACTAAAATTATACATTGAAGATTTTCGTTCAGGCTGGGACTCGTACCCAGGGCCACTCGCTTGGAAGCCTAACACTCTAGCCATTAGTCTATGGGAGCGCTGTCGGGGGGGAGTTTTAAATATAATAAAAACAAAAAATGCACCTTGGTAATTGTTTATTTAAACACTTTGAAATCTTCGTGTCGAAAAATTAAACTTACTCAGAATTTTCTTCCCTACATAAATAATCAATAATTGCAAAGGAAAGAAATTGAAAAAAAAAAGAATTTTCAAATTAGAAAAGAAATATATACTTTGAAGATATTCGCTACGGCTGGGACTCGAACCCAGGCCACTCGCTTGGAAGACCAACGGTCTAGCCATTAGGCTATCGGAGTTCTGTCGAGCGGAGTCTTACTGCCTGACTGATACTGCCTGACTGACAGACTGACTCACTGACTGACTGATACTGACTGACTGACTCACTGACTGACCGAGACTGACTGACTAACTGCCTGACTGACTGAGACTGGACTGACTGACAGACTGACTGACTGACTGACTAACTGACTGACTGAGACTGACTGACTGACTGCTTGACTCTCTGACTGGCTATTTCACTGACTGACTGAATGACTAAATGACTGACTGACACTGACTGACTGACTGCTTGACTACCTGACTGACTGCTTGACTGACTAACTGACTGGACAGGACTGACCGACTGACTGGCTGACAGACTGACTGAATAAGGAAGACTGACAGACTGACTGAATAAGGCTGACTGACTGACTGACTGACATTCTGACTGAATAAGGCTGACCGACTGACTGACTGCCTGACTGACTGACTGACTGAATGACTGACTGACTGACTGACCGAGACTGACTGACTGACTGACTGAGACTGGACTGGACTGACTGACTGACTGACTGAGACTGACTGACTGCTTTGGTGACTAACTGACTGCACAGGACTGACCGACTGACTGACTGACTGACTGCCTGACTGACTGACTGACTGAATGACTGACTGACTGAGACTAAATGACTGACTGCTTGACTGACTGGCTGAAGGACTAACTGACTGACTGAGTGACTGACTGACTGGACTGACTGACTGAGACTGAATGACTGAGTGCTTGACTGATTGACTGTCAGACTGACTGACTGACTTCGCAAAAGGGAAAAATAAAAAAAAAAATTATGAAATTAGAAAAAAATATTTGCATTTAAGATTTCCTTTCCGGCCGGGACTCGAACCCAGTACCACGCGCTAGGAACCCAACGGTCTAGCCATTAGGCTATCGGAGCTCTGTCGATGGAAGTCTTAAATGTAATAAAAACAAAAAATGCACCTTGGTAATTATTGATTCAAACACTTTGAAATTTACAGGTCGAATAATCAAACTGACTCAGAATTTTCTTCCCTACATAAATAATCAATAATTGCAAAGGAAAGAAATTGAAAAAAAAAAGAATTTTCAAATTAGAAAAGAAATATATACATTGAAGATATTCGCTCCGGCTGGGACTCGAACCCAGGCCACTCGCTTGGAAGACCAGCGGTCTAGCCATTAGGCTATCGGAGTTCTGTCGAGCGGAGTCTTACTGCCTCACTGATACTGCCTGACTGACAGACTGACTCACTGACTGACTGATACTGACTGACTGACTCACTGACTGACCGAGACTGACTGACTAACTGCCTGACTGACTGAGACTGGACTGACTGACTGACTGACTGACTGACTGACTAACTAACTGACTGAGACTGACTGACTGACTGCTTGACTTTCTGACTGGCTATTTCACTGACTGACTGAATAACTAAATGACTGACTGACACTGACTGACTGACTGCTTGACTACCTGACTGACTGCTTGACTGACTAACTGACTGGACAGGACTGACCGACTGACTGACTGACAGACTGACTGAATAAGGATGACTGACAGACTGACTGACTGACTGACTGCCTGACTGACTGACTGACTGAATGACTGACTGACTAAGACTAAATGACTGACTGCTTGACTGACTGGCTGAAGGACTAACTGACTGACTGAGTGACTGACTGACTGGACTGACTGACTGAGACTGAATGACTGAGTGCTTGACTGATTGACTGTCAGACTGACTGACTGACTTCGCAAAAGGGAAAAATAAAAAAAAAGAATTATAAAATTAGAAAAAAATATTTGCATTTAAGATTTCCTTTCCGGCCGGGACTCGAACCCAGTACCACGCGCTAGGAACCCAACGGTCTAGCCATTAGGCTATCGGAGCTCTGTCGATGGAAGTCTTAAATATAATAAAAACAAAAAATGCACCTTGGTAATTATTGATTCAAACACTTTGAAATTTACAGGTCGAATAATTAAACTGATTCAGAATTTTTCTCCCTACATAAATAATCAATATTCGCAAAAGAGAAAAATTAAAAAAAAAAAGAAGAAGAAATTTCAAATTAGAAACTAAAAGTATACATTGAAGATTTTCGTTCAGGCTGGGACTCGAACCCAGGGCCACTCGCTTGGAAGCCTAACACTCTAGCCATTAGTCTATGGGAGCTCTGCCGGTGGGAGTTTTAAATATAATAAAAACAAAAAATGCACCTTGGTAATTGTTTATTTAAACACTTTGAAATCTTCGTGTCGAAAAATTAAACTGACTCAGAATTTTCTTCCCTACATAAATAATCAATAATTGCAAAGGAAAGAAATTGAAAAAAAAAAAGAATTTTCAAATTAGAAAAGAAATATATACATTGAAGATATTCGCTCCGGCTGGGACTCGAACCCAGGCCACTCGCTTGGAAGACCAGCGGTCTAGCCATTAGGCTATCGGAGTTCTGTCGAGCGGAGTCTTACTGCCTGACTGATACTGCCTGACTGACAGACTGACTCACTGACTGACTGATACTGACTGACTGACTCACTGACTGACCGAGACTGACTGACTAACTGCCTGACTGACTGAGACTGGACTGACTGACTGACTGACTGACTGACTGACTGACTAACTGACTGACTGAGACTGACTGACTGACTGCTTGACTCTCTGACTGGCCATTTCACTGACTGACTGAATGACTAAATGACTGACTGACACTGACTGACTGACTGCTTGACTACCTGACTGACTGCTTGACTGACTAACTGACTGGACAGGACTGACCGACTGACTGACTGACAGACTGACTGAATAAGGATGAGTGACAGACTGACTGAATAAGGCTGACTGAGTGACTGACTGACAGACTGATTGAATAAGGCTGACCGACTGACTGACTGCCTGACTGAGTGACTGACTGACTGACTGACCGAGACTGACTGACTGACTGACCGAGACTGACTGACTGACTGACTGAGACTGGACTGGACTGACTGACTGACTGACTGACTGAGACTGACTGACTGCTTTAGTGACTAACTGACTGCACAGGACTGACCGACTGACTGACTGACTGACTGCCTGACTGACTGACTGACTGAATGACTGACTGACTGAGACTAAATGACTGACTGCTTGACTGACTGGCTGAAGGACTAACTGACTGACTGAGTGACTGACTGACTGGACTGACTGACTGAGACTGAATGACTGAGTGCTTGACTGATTGACTGTCAGACTGACTGACTGACTTCGCAAAAGGGAAAAATAAAAAACAAGAATTATAAAATTAGAAAAAAATATTTGCATTTAAGATTTCCTTTCCGGCTGGGATTTGAACCCAGGGCGACACTCATGGAAGCCCAACGCTCTCGCCAATATACTATCGGATCTCTGTTGATCGGTGTCTTAATTATAATAAAAACAAAAAATGCACCTTAGTAATTATTGATCTAAAATCTTTGAAATCTAAAGGTCGAATGATTAAACTGACTCAGAATTTTCTTCCGTACATAAATAATCCATATTTGCAAAAGAAAGAAATTGAAAAAAAAAAGAATCTTCAAATTAGAAGAGATATATATACATGGAAGATTTTCGTTCCGGCCGGGACTCGAACCCAGTACCACGCGCTTGGAACCCAACGGTCTAGCCATTAGGCTATCGGAGCTCTGTCGATGGAAGTCTTAAATATAATAAAAACAAAAAATGCACCTTGGTAATTATTGATTCAAACACTTTGAAATTTACAGGTCGAATAATTAAACTGACTCAGAATTTTTCTCCCTACATAAATAATCAATATTCGCAAAAGAGAAAAATTAAAAAAAAAAGAAGAAGAAATTTCAAATTAGAAACTAAAAGTATACATTGAAGATTTTCGTTCAGGTTGGGACTCGAACCCAGGGCCACTCGCTTGGAAGCCTAACACTCTAGCCATTAGTCTATGGGAGCTCTGTCGGTGGGAGTTTTAAATATAATAAAAACAAAAAATGCACCTTGGTAATTGTTTATTTAAACACTTTGAAATCTTCGTGTCGAAAAATTAAACTGACTCAGAATTTTCTTCCCTACATAAATAATCAATAATTGCAAAGGAAAGAAATTGAAAAAAAAAAGAATTTTCAAATTAGAAAAGAAATATATACATTGAAGATATTCGCTCCGGCTGGGACTCGAACCCAGGCCACTCGCTTGGAAGACCAGCGGTCTAGCCATTAGGCTATCGGAGTTCTGTCGAGCGGAGACTTACTGCCTGATTGATACTGCCTGACTGACAGACTGACTCACTGACTGACTGATACTGACTGACGGACTCACTGACTGACCGAGACTGACTGACTAACTGCCTGACTGACTGAGACTGGACTGACTGACTGACTGACTGACTGACTGACTAACTGACTGACTGAGACTGACTGACTGACTGCTTGACTCTCTGACTGGCCATTTCACTGACTGACTGAATGACTAAATGACTGACTGACACTGACTGACTGACTGCTTGACTACCTGACTGACTGCTTGACTGACTAACTGACTGGACAGGACTGACCGACTGACTGACTGACAGACTGACTGAATAAGGATGACTGACAGACTGACTGAATAAGGATGACTGACAGACTGACTGAATAAGGCTGACCGACTGACTGACTGACTGACTGACTGACTGACTGACCGAGACTGACTGACTGACTGACTGAGACTGGACTGGACTGACTGACTGACTGACTGACTGAGACTGACTGACTGCTTTAGTGACTAACTGACTGCACAGGACTGACCGACTGACTGACTGACTGACTGCCTGACTGACTGACTGACTGAATGACTGACTGACTGAGACTAAATGACTGACTGCTTGACTGACTGGCTGAAGGACTAACTGACTGACTGAGTGACTGACTGACTGGACTGACTGACTGAGACTGAATGACTGAGTGCTTGACTGATTGACTGTCAGACTGACTGACTGACTTCGCAAAAGGGAAAAATAAAAAAAAAGAATTATAAAATTAGAAAAAAATATTTGCATTTAAGATTTCCTTTCCGGCCGGGACTCGAACCCAGTACCACGCGCTAGGAACCCAACGGTCTAGCCATTAGGCTATCGGAGCTCTGTCGATGGAAGTCTTAAATATAATAAAAACAAAAAATGCACCTTGGTAATTATTGATTCAAACACTTTGAAATTTACAGGTCGAATAATTAAACTGACTCAGAATTTTTCTCCCTACATAAATAATCAATATTCGCAAAAGAGAAAAATTAAAAAAAAAAGAAGAAATTTCAAATTAGAAACTAAAAGTATACATTGAAGATTTTCGTTCAGGCTGGGACTCGAACCCAGGGCCACTCGCTTGGAAGCCTAACACTCTAGCCATTAGTCTATGGGAGCTCTGTTGGTGGGAGTTTTAAATATAATAAAAACAAAAAATGCACCTTGGTAATTGTTTATTTAAACACTTTGAAATCTTCGTGTCGAAAAATTAAACTGACTCAGAATTTTCTTCCCTACATAAATAATCAATAATTGCAAAGGAAAGAAATTGAAAAAAAAAAGAATTTTGAAATTAGAAAAGAAATATATACATTGAAGATATTCGCTCCGGCTGGGACTCGAACCCAGGCCACTTGCTTGGAAGACCAGCGGTCTAGCCATTAGGTTATCGGAGTTCTGTCGAGCGGAGTCTTATTGCCTGACTGATACTGCCTGACTGACAGACTGACTCACTGACTGACTGATACTGACTGACTGACTCACTGACTGACCGAGACTGACTGACTAACTGCCTGACTGACTGAGACTTGACTGACTGACTGACTGACTGACTGACTGACTGCTTGACTCTCTGACTGGCTATTTCACTGACTGACTGAATGACTAAATGACTGACTGACACTGACTGACTGACTGCTTGACTACCTGACTGACTGCTTGACTGACTAACTGACTGGACAGGACTGACCGACTGACTGACTGACAGACTGACTGAATAAGGATGACTGACAGACTGACTGAATAAGGCTGACTGACTGACTGACTGACAGACTGACTGAATAAGGCTGACCGACTGACTGACTGCCTGACTGACTGACTGACTGAATGACTGACTGACTGACTGACCGAGACTGACTGACTGAGACTGGACTGGACTGACTGACTGACTGACTGACTGAGACTGACTGACTGCTTTAGTGACTAACTGACTGCACAGGACTGACCGACTGACTGACTGACTGACTGCCTGACTGACTGACTGACTGAATGACTGACTGACTGAGACTAAATGACTGACTGCTTGACTGACTGGCTGAAGGACTAACTGACTGACTGAGTGACTGACTGACTGGACTGACTGACTGAGACTGAATGACTGAGTGCTTGACTGATTGACTGTCAGACTGACTGACTGACTTCGCAAAAGGGAAAAATAAAAAAAAAAGAATTATAAAATTAGAAAAAAATATTTGCATTTAAGATTTCCTTTCCGGCCGGGACTCGAACCCAGTACCACGCGTTAGGAACCCAACGGTCTAGCCATTAGGCTATCGGAGCTCTGTCGATGGAAGTCTTAAATATAATAAAAACAAAAAATGCACCTTGGTAATTATTGATTCAAACACTTTGAAATTTACAGGTCGAATAATTAAACTGACTCAGAATTTTTTTCCCTACATAAATAATGAATATTCGCAAAAGAGAAAAATTAAAAAAAAAAGAAGAAGAAATTTCAAATTAGAAACTAAAATTATACATTGAAGATTTTCGTTCAGGCTGGGACTCGTACCCAGGGCCACTCGCTTGGAAGCCTAACACTCTAGCCATTAGTCTATGGGAGCTCTGTCGGGGGGAGTTTTAAATATAATAAAAACAAAAAATGCACCTTGGTAATTGTTTATTTAAACACTTTGAAATCTTAGTGTCGAAAAATTAAACTTACTCAGAATTTTCTTCCCTACATAAATAATCAATAATTGCAAAGGAAAGAAATTGAAAAAAAAAAGAATTTTCAAATTAGAAAAGAAATATATACATTGAAGATATTCGCTACGGCTGGGACTCGAACCCAGGCCACTCGCTTGGAAGACCAACGGTCTAGCCATTAGGCTATCGGAGTTCTGTCGAGCGGAGTCTTACTGCCTGACTGATACTGCCTGACTGACAGACTGACTCACTGACTGACTGATACTGACTGACTGACTCACTGGCTGACCGAGACTGACTGACTAACTGCCTGACTGACTGAGACTGGACTGACTGACAGACTGACTGACTGACTGACTAACTGACTGACTGAGACTGACTGACTGACTGCTTGACTCTCTGACTGGCTATTTCACTGACTGACTGAATGACTAAATGACTGACTGACACTGACTGACTGACTGCTTGACTACCTGACTGACTGCTTCACTGACTAACTGACTGGACAGGACTGACTGACTGACAGACTGACTGAATAAGGATGACTGACAGACTGACTGAATAAGGCTGACTGACTGACTGACTGACAGACTGACTGAATGAGGCTGACCGACTGACTGACTGCCTGACTGACTGACTGACTGAATGACTGACTGACTGACTGACCGAGACTGACTGACTGACTGACTGAGACTGGACTGGACTGACTGACTGGCTGACTGACTGAGACTGACTGACTGCTTTAGTGACTAACTGACTGCACAGGACTGACCGACTGACTGACTGACTGACTGCCTGACTGACTGACTGACTGAATGACTGACTGACTGAGACTAAATGACTGACTGCTTGACTGACTGGCTGAAGGACTAACTGACGGACTGAGTGACTGACTGACTGGACTGACTGACTGAGACTGAATGACTGAGTGCTTGACTGATTGACTGTCAGACTGACTGACTGACTTCGCAAAAGGGAAAAATAAAAAAAAAAGAATTATAAAATTAGAAAAAAATATTTGCATTTAAGATTTTCTTTCCGGCCGGGACTCGAACCCAGTACCACGCGCTAGGAACCCAACGGTCTAGCCATTAGGCTATCGGAGCTCTGTCGATGGAAGTCTTAAATATAATAAAAACAAAAAATGCACCTTGGTAATTATTGATTCCAACACTTTGAAATTTACAGGTCGAATAATTAAACTGACTCAGAATTTTTCTCCCTACATAAATAATCAATATTCGCAAAAGAGAAAAATTAAAAAAAAAAGAAGAAGAAATTTCAAATTAGAAACTAAAAGTATACATTGAAGATTTTCGTTCAGGCTGGGACTCGAACCCAGGGCCACTCGCTTGGAAGCCTAACACTCTAGCCATTAGTCTATGGGAGCTCTGTCGGTGGGAGTTTTAAATATAATAAAAACAAAAAATGCACCTTGGTAATTGTTTATTTAAACACTTTGAAATCTTCGTGTCGAAAAATTAAACTGACTCAGAATTTTCTTCCCTACATAAATAATCAATAATTGCAAAGGAAAGAAATTGAAAAAAAAAAGAATTTTCAAATTAGAAAAGAAATATATACATTGAAGATATTCGCTCCGGCTGGGACTCGAACCCAGGCCACTCGCTTGGAAGACCAGCGGTCTAGCCATTAGGCTATCGGAGTTCTGTCGAGCGGAGTCTTACTGCCTGACTGATACTGCCTGACTGACAGACTGACTCACTGACTGACTGATACTGACTGACTGACTCACTGACTGACCGAGACTGACTGACTAACTGCCTGACTGACTGAGACTGGACTGACTGAGACTGGACTGACTGACTGACTGACTGACTGACTGACTAACTGACTGACTGAGACTGACTGACTGACTGCTTGACTCTCTGACTGGCTATTTCACTGACTGACTGAATGACTAAATGACTGACTGACACTGACTGACTGACTGCTTGACTACCTGACTGACTGCTTGACTGACAGACTGACTGAATAAGGCTGACTGACTGACTGACTGACAGACTGACTGAATAAGGATGACTGACAGACTGACTGACTAAGGCTGACTGACTGACTGACTGACAGACTGACTGAATAAGGCTGACCGACTGACTGACTGCCTGACTGACTGAATGACTGACTGACTGACTGACCGAGACTGACTGACTGACTGACTGAGACTGGACTGGACTGACTGACTGACTGACTGACTGAGACTGACTGACTGCTTTAGCGACTAACTGACTGCACAGGACTGACCGACTGACTGACTGACTGACTGCCTGACTGACTGACTGACTGAATGACTGACTGACTGAGACTAAATGACTGACTGCTTGACTGACTGGCTGAAGGACTAACTGACTGACTGACTGACTGGACTGACTGACTGAGACTGAATGACTGAGTGCTTGACTGATTGACTGTCAGACTGACTGACTGAGTTCGCAAAAGGGAAAAATAAAAAAAAAAGAATTATAAAATTAGAAAAAAATATTTGCATTTAAGATTTCCTTTCCGGTCGCTACTCGAACCCAGTACCACGCGCTAGGAACCCAACGGTCTAGCCATTAGGCTATCGGAGCTCTGTCGATGGAAGTCTTAAATATAATAAAAACAAAAAATGCACCTTGGTAATTATTGATTCAAACACTTTGAAATTTACAGGTCGAATAATTAAACTTACTCAGAATTTTTCTCCCTACATAAATAATCAATATTCGCAAAAGAGAAAAATTAAAAAAAAAAGAAGAAGAAATTTCAAATTAGAAACTAAAAGTATACATTTAAGATTTTCGTTCAGGCTGGGACTCGAACCCAGGGCCCCTCGCTTGGAAGCCTAACACTCTAGCCATTAGTCTATGGGAGCTCTGTCGGTGGGAGTTTTAAATATAATAAAAACAAAAAATGCACCTTGGTAATTGTTTATTTAAACACTTTGAAATCTTCGTGTCGAAAAATTAAACTGACTCAGAATTTTCTTCCCTACATAAATAATCAATAATTGCAAAGGAAAGAAATTGAAAAAAAAAAGAATTTTCAAATTAGAAAAGAAATATATACATTGAAGATATTCGCACCGGCTGGGACTCGAACCCAGGCCACTCGCTTGGAAGACCAGCGGTCTAGCCATTAGGCTATCGGAGTTCTGTCGAGCGGAGTCTTACTGCCTGACTGATACTGCCTGACTGACAGACTGACTCACTGACTGACTGATACTGACTGACTGACTCACTGACTGACCGAGACTGACTGACTAACTGCCTGACTGACTGAGACTGGACTGACTGACTGACTGACTGACTGACTGACTAACTGACTGACTGAGACTGACTGACTGCTTGACTCTCTCACTGGCTATTTCACTGACTGACTGAATGACTAAATGACTGACTGACACTGACTGACTGACTGCTTGACTACCTGACTGACTGCTTGACTGACTAACTGACTGGACAGGACTGACCGACTGACTGACTGACAGACTGACTGAATAAGGATGACTGACAGACTGACTGAATAAGGCTGACTGACTGACTGACTGACAGACTGACTGAATAAGGCTGACCGACTGACTGACTGCCTGACTGACTGAATGACTGACTGACTGACTGACCGAGACTGACTGACTGACTGACTGAGACTGGACTGGACTGACTGACTGAGACTGACTGACTGCTTTAGTGACTAACTGACTGCACAGGACTGACCGACTGACTGACTGGCTGACTGCCCGACTGACTGACTGACTGAATGACTGACTGACTGAGACTAAATGACTGACTGCTTGACTGACTGGCTGAAGGACTAACTGACTGACTGAGTGACTGACTGACTGGACTGACTGACTGAGACTGAATGACTGAGTGCTTGACTGATTGACTGTCAGACTGACTGACTGAGTTCGCAAAAAGGGAAAAATAAAAAAAAAAGAATTATAAAATTAGAAAAAAATATTTGCATTTAAGATTTCCTTTCCGGCCGGGACTCGAACCCAGTACCACGCGCTAGGAACCCAACGGTCTAGCCATTAGGCTATCGGAGCTCTGTCGATGGAAGTCTTAAATATAATAAAAACAAAAAATGCACCTTGGTAATTATTGATTCAAACACTTTGAAATTTACAGGTCGAATAATTAAACTGACTCAGAATTTTTCTCCCTACATAAATAATCAATATTCGCAAAAGAGAAAAATTAAAAAAAAAGAAGAAGAAATTTCAAATTAGAAACTAAAAGTATACATTGAAGATTTTCGTTCAGGCTGGGACTCGAACCCAGGGCCACTCGCTTGGAAGCCTAACACTCTAACCATTAGTCTATGGGAGCTCTGTCGGTGGGAGTTTTAAATATAATAAAAACAAAAAATGCACCTTGGTAATTGTTTATTTAAACACTTTGAAATCTTCGTGTCGAAAAATTAAACTGACTCAGAATTTTCTTCCCTACATAAATAATCAATAATTGCAAACGAAAGAAATTGAAAAAAAAAAGAATTTTCAAATTAGAAAAGAAATATATACATTGAAGATATTCGCTCCGGCTGGGACTCGAACCCAGGCCACTCGCTTGGAAGACCAGCGGTCTAGCCATTAGGCTATCGGAGTTCTGTCGAGCGGAGTCTTACTGCCTGACTGATACTGCCTGACAGACAGACTGACTCACTGACTGACTGATACTGACTGACTGACTCACTGACTGACCGAGACTGACTGACTAACTGCCTGACTGACTGAGACTGGACTGACTGACTGACTGACTGACTGACTGACTAACTGACTGACTGAGACTGACTGACTGACTGCTTGACTCTCTGACTGGCTATTTCACTGACTGACTGAATGACTAAATGACTGACTGACACTGACTGACTGACTGCTTGACTACCTGACTGACTGCTTGACTGACTAACTGACTGGGCAGGACTGACCGACTGACTGACTGACAGACTGACTGAATAAGGATGACTGACAGACTGACTGAATAAGGCTGACTGACTGACTGACTGACAGACTGACTGAATGACTGACTGACTGACTGACTGACTGACTGACAGACTGACTGAATGACTGACTGACTGACTGACCGAGACTGACTGACTGACTGACTGAGACTGGACTGGACTGATTGACTGACTGACTGACTGAGACTGACTGACTGCTTTAGTGACTAACTGACTGCACAGGACTGACCGACTGACTGACTGACTGACTGCCTGACTGACTGACTGACTGACTGACTGAATGACTGACTGACTGAGACTAAATGACTGACTGCTTGACTGACTGGCTGAAGGACTAACTGACTGACTGAGTGACTGACTGACTGGACTGACTGACTGAGACTGAATGACTGAGTGCTTGACTGATTGACTGTCAGACTGACTGACTGACTTCGCAAAAGGGAAAAATTAAAAAAAAGAATTATAAAATTAGAAAAAAATATTTGCATTTAAGATTTCCTTTCCGGCTGGGATTTGAACCCAGGGCGACACTCATGGAAGCCCAACGCTCTCGCCAATATACTATCGGATCTTTGTTGATCGGTGTCTTAATTATAATAAAAACAAAAAATGCACCTTAGTAATTATTTATCTAAAATCTTTGAAATCTAAAGGTCGAATGATTAAACTGACTCAGAATTTTCTTCCGTACATAAATAATCCATATTTGCAAAAGAAAGAAATTGAAAAAAAAAAGAATCTTCAAATTAGAAGAGAAATATATACATGGAAGATTTTCGTTCCGGCCGGGACTCGAACCCAGTACCACGCGCTTGGAACCCAACGGTCTAGCCATTAGGCTATCGGAGCTCTGTCGATGGAAGTCTTAAATATAATAAAAACAAAAAATGCACCTTGGTAATTATTGATTCAAACACTTTGAAATTTACAGGTCGAATAATTAAACTGACTCAGAATTTTCTTCCCTAAATAAATAATCAATAATTGCAAAGGAAAGAAATTGAAAAAAAAAAGAATTTTCAAATTAGAAAAGAAATATATACATTGAAGATATTCGCTCCGGCTGGGACTCGAACCCAGGCCACTCGCTTGGAAGACCAGCGGTCTAGCCATTAGGCTATCGGAGTTCTGTCGAGCGGAGTCTTACTGCCTGACTGATACTGCCTGACTGACAGACTGACTCACTGACTGACTGATATTGACTGACTGACTCACTGACTGACCGAGACTGACTGACTAACTGCCTGACTGACTGAGACTGGACTGACTGACTGACTGACTGACTAACTGACTGACTGAGACTGACTGACTGACTGCTTGACTCTCTGACTGGCTATTTCACTGACTGACTGAATGACTAAATGACTGACTGACACTGACTGACTGACTGCTTGACTACCTGACTGACTGCTTGACTGACTAACTGACTGGGCAGGACTGACCGACTGACTGACTGACCGACTGACTGAATAAGGATGACTGACAGACTGACTGAATAAGGCTGACTGACTGACTGACTGACAGACTGACTGAATAAGGCTGACCGACTGACTGACTGCCTGACTGACTGACTGACTGAATGACTGACTGACTGACTGACTGACTGACTGAGACTGGACTGGACTGACTGACTGACTGACTGACTGCTTTAGTGACTAACTGACTGCACAGGACTGACCGACTGACTGACTGACTGACTGCCTGACTGACTGACTGACTGCCTGACTGACGGACTGAGACTAAATGACTGACTGCTTGACTGACTGGCTGAAGGACTAACTGACTGACTGAGTGACTGACTGACTGGGCTGACTGACTGAGACTGAATGACTGAGTGCTTGACTGATTGACTGTCAGACTGACTGACTGACTTCGCAAAAGGGAAAAATAAAAAAAAAGAATTATAAAATTAGAAAAAAATATTTGCATTTAAGATTTCCTTTCCGGCTGGGATTTGAACCCAGGGCGACACTCATGGAAGCCCAACGCTCTCGCCAATATACTATCGGATCTCTGTTGATCGGTGTCTTAATTATAATAAAAACAAAAAATGCACCTTAGTAATTATTGATCTAAAATCTTTGAAATCTAAAGGTCGAATGATTAAACTGACTCAGAATTTTCTTCCGTACATAAATAATCCATATTTGCAAAAGAAAGAAATTGAAAAAAAAAAGAATCTTCAAATTAGAAGAGAAATATATACATGGAAGATTTTCGTTCCGGCCGGGACTCGAACCCAGTACCACGCGCTTGGAACCCAACGGTCTAGCCATTAGGCTATCGAAGCTCTGTCGATGGAAGTCTTAAATATAATAAAAACAAAAAATGCACCTTGGTAATTATTGATTCAAACACTTTGAAATTTACAGGTCGAATAATTAAACTGACTCAGAATTTTTCTCCCTACATAAATAATCAATATTCGCAAAAGAGAAAAATTAAAAAAAAAAGAAGAAGAAATTTCAAATTAGAAACTAAAAGTATACATTGAAGCTTTTCGTTCAGGCTGGGACTCGAACCCAGGGCCACTCGCTTGGAAGCCTAACACTCTAGCCATTAGTCTATGGGAGCTCTGTCGGTGGGAGTTTTAAATATAATAAAAACAAAAAATGCACCTTGGTAATTGTTTATTTAAACACTTTGAAATCTTCGTGTCGAAAAATTAAACTGACTCAGAATTTTCTTCCCTACATAAATAATCAATAATTGCAAAGGAAAGAAATTGAAAAAAAAAAGAATTTTCAAATTAGAAAAGAAATATATACATTGAAGATATTCGCTCCGGCTGGGACTCGAACCCAGGCCACTCGCTTGGAAGACCAGCGGTCTAGCCATTAGGCTATCGGAGTTCTATCGAGCGGAGTCTTACTGCCTGACTGATACTGCCTGACTGACAGACTGACTCACTGACTGACTGATACTGACTGACTGACTCACTGACTGACCGAGACTGACTGACTAACTGCCTGACTGACTGAGACTGGACTGACTGACTGACTGACTGACTAACTGACTGACTGAGACTGACTGACTGACTGCTTGACTCTCTGACTGGCTATTTCACTGACTGACTGAATGACTAAATGACTGACTGACACTGACTGACTGACTGCTTGACTACCTGACTGACTGCTTGACTGACTAACTGACTGGACAGGACTGACCGACTGACTGACTGACAGACTGACTGAATAAGGATGACTGACAGACTGACTGAATAAGGCTGACTGACTGACTGACTGACAGACTGACTGAATAAGGCTGACCGACTGACTGACTGCCTGACTGACTGACTGACTGAATGACTGACTGACTGACTGACCGAGACTGACTGACTGACTGACTGAGACTGGACTGGACTGACTGACTGACTGACTGAGACTGACTGACTGCTTTAGTGACTAACTGACTGCACAGGACTGACCGACTGACTGACTGACTGACTGCCTGACTGACTGACTGACTGCCTGACTGACTGACTGACTGAATGACTGACTGCTTGACTGACTGGCTGAAGGACTAACTGACTGACTGAGTGACTGACTGACTGGACTGACTGACTGAGACTGAATGACTGAGTGCTTGACTGATTGACTGTCAGACTGACTGACTGACTTCGCAAAAGGGAAAAATAAAAAAAAAAGAATTATAAAATTAGAAAAAAACATTTGCATTTAAGATTTCCTTTCCGGCCGGGACTCGAACCCAGTACCACGCGCTAGGAACCCAACGGTCTAGCCATTAGGCTATCGGAGCTCTGTCGATGGAAGTCTTAAATATAATAAAAACAAAAAATGCACCTTGGTAATTATTGATTCAAACACTTTGAAATTTACAGGTCGAATAATTAAACTGACACAGAATTTTTCTCCCTACATAAATAATCAATATTCGCAAAAGAGAAAAATTAAAAAAAAAAAGAAGAAGAAATTTCAAATTAGAAACTAAAAGTATACATTGAAGATTTTCGTTCAGGCTGGGACTCGAACCCAGGGACACTCGCTTGGAAGCCTAACACTCTAGCCATTAGTCTATAGGAGCTCTGTCGGTGGGAGTTTTAAATATAATAAAAATAAAAAATGCACCTTGGTAATTGTTTATTTAAACACTTTGAAATCTTCGTGTCGAAAAATTAAACTGACTCAGAATTTTCTTCCCTACATAAATAATCAATAATTGCAAAGGAAAGAAATTGAAAAAAAAAAAAGAATTTTCAAATTAGAAAAGAAATACATACATTGAAGATATTCGCTCCGGCTGGGACTCGAACCCAGACCACTCGCTTGGAAGACCAGCGGTCTAGCCATTAGGCTATCGGAGTTCTGTCGAGCGGAGTCTTACTGCCTGACTGATACTGCCTGACTGACAGACTGACTCACTGACTGACTGATATTGACTGACTGACTCACTGACTGACCGAGACTGACTGACTAACTGCCTGACTGACTGAGACTGGACTGACTGACTGACTGACTGACTGACTGACACTGACTGACTGACTGCTTGACTACCTGACTGACTGCTTGACTGACTAACTGACTGGACAGGACTGACCGACTGACTGACTGACAGACTGACTGAATAAGGATGACTGACAGACTGACTGAATAAGGCTGACTGACTGACTGACTGACAGACTGACTGAATAAGGCTGACCGACTGACTGACTGCCTGACTGACCGAGACTGACTGACTGACTGACTGAGACTGGACTGGACTGACTGACTGACTGACTGACTGAGACTGACTGACTACTTTAGTGACTAACTGACTGCACAGGACTGACCGACTGACTGACTGACTGACTGCCTGACTGACTGACTGACTGAATGACTGACTGACTGAGACTAAATGACTGACTGCTTGACTGACTGGCTGAAGGACTAACTGACTGACTGAGTGACTGACTGACTGGACTGACTGACTGAGACTGAATGACTGAGTGCTTGACTGATTGACTGTCAGACTGACTGACTGACTTCGCAAAAGAGAAAAATAAAAAAAAAAGAATTATAAAATTAGAAAAAAATATTTGCATTTAAGATTTCCTTTCCGGCTGGGATTTGAACCCAGGGCGACACTCATAGAAGCCCAACGCTCTCGCCAATATACTATCGGATCTCTGTTGATCGGTGTCTTAATTATAATAAAAACAAAAAATGCACCTTAGTAATTATTTATCTAAAATCTTTGAAATCTAAAGGTCGAATGATTAAACTGACTCAGAATTTTCTTCCGTACATAAATAATCCATATTTGCAAAAGAAAGAAATTGAAAAAAAAAAGAATCTTCAAATTAGAAGAGAAATATATACATGGAAGATTTTCGTTCCGGCCGGGACTCGAACCCAGTACCACGCGCTTGGAACCCAACGGTCTAGCCATTAGGCTATCGGAGCTCTGTCGATGGAAGTCTTAAATATAATAAAAACAAAAAATGCACCTTGGTAATTATTGATTCAAACACTTTGAAATTTACAGGTCGAATAATTAAACTGACTCAGAATTTTTCTCCCTACATAAATAATCAATATTCGCAAAAGAGAAAAATTAAAAAAAAAAAAGAAGAAGAAATTTCGAATTAGAAACTAAAAGTATACATTGAAGATTTTCGTTCAGGCTGGGACTCGAACCCAGGGCCACTCGCTTGGAAGCCTAACACTCTAGCCATTAGTCTATGGGAGCTCTGTCGGTGGGAGTTTTAAATATAATAAAAACAAAAAATGCACCTTGGTAATTGTTTATTTAAACACTTTGAAATCTTCGTGTCGAAAAATTAAACTGACTCAGAATTTTCTTCCCTACATAAATAATCAATAATTGCAAAGGAAAGAAATTGAAAAAAAAAAGAATTTTCAAATTAGAAAAGAAATATATACATTGAAGATATTCGCTCCGGCTGGGACTCGAACCCAGGCCACTCGCTTGGAAGACCAGCGGTCTAGCCATTAGGCTATCGGAGTTCTGTCGAGCGGAGTCTTACTGCCTGACTGATACTGCCTGACTGACAGACTGACTCACTGACTGACTGATACTGACTGACTGACTCACTGACTGACCGAGACTGACTGACTAACTGCCTGACTGACTGACTGACAGACTGACTGAATAAGGCTGACCGACTGACTGACTGCCTGACTGACCGAGACTGACTGACTGACTGACTGAGACTGGACTGGACTGACTGACTGACTGACTGACTGAGACTGACTGACTACTTTAGTGACTAACTGACTGCACAGGACTGACCGACTGACTGACTGACTGACTGCCTGACTGACTGACTGACTGAATGACTGACTGACTGAGACTAAATGACTGACTGCTTGACTGACTGGCTGAAGGACTAACTGACTGACTGAGTGACTGACTGACTGGACTGACTGACTGAGACTGAATGACTGAGTGCTTGACTGATTGACTGTCAGACTGACTGACTGACTTCGCAAAAGAGAAAAATAAAAAAAAAAGAATTATAAAAAAAAAAAAATATTTGCATTTAAGATTTTCTTTCCGGCTGGGATTTGAACCCAGGGCGACACTCATGGAAGCCCAACGCTCTCGCCAATATACTTTCGGATCTCTGTTGATCGGTGTCTTAATTATAATAAAAACAAAAAATGCACCTTAGTAATTATTGATCTAAAATCTTTGAAATCTATAGGTCGAATGATTAAACTGACTCAGAATTTTCTTCCGTACATAAATAATCCATATTTGCAAAAGAAAGAAATTGAAAAAAAAAGAATCTTCAAATTAGAAGAGAAATATATACATGGAAGATTTTCGTTCCGGCCGGGACTCGAACCCAGTACCACGCGCTAGGAACCCAACGGTCTAGCCATTAGGCTATCGGAGCTCTGTCGATGGAAGTCTTAAATATAATAAAAACAAAAAATGCACCTTGGTAATTATTGATTCAAACACTTTGAAATTTACAGGTCGAATAATTAAACTGACTCAGAATTTTTCTCCCTACATAAATAATCAATATTCGCAAAAGAGAAAAATTTAAAAAAAAAGAAGAAGAAATTTCAAATTAGAAACTAAAAGTATACATTGAAGATTTTCGTTCAGGCTGGGACTCGAACCCAGGGCCACTCGCTTGGAAGCCTAACACTCTAGCCATTAGTCTATGGGAGCTCTGTCGGTGGGAGTTTTAAATATAATAAAAACAAAAAATGCACCTTGGTAATTGTTTATTTAAACACTTTGAAATCTTCGTGTCGAAAAATTAAACTGACTCAGAATTTTCTTCCCTACATAAATAATCAATAATTGCAAAGGAAAGAAATTGAAAAAAAAAGAATTTTCAAATTAGAAAAGAAATATATACATTGAAGATATTCGCTCCGGCTGGGACTCGAACCCAGGCCACTCGCTTGGAAGACCAGCGCTCTAGCCATTAGGCTATCGGAGTTCTATCGAGCGGAGTCTTACTGCCTGACTGATACTGCCTGACTGACAGACTGACTCACTGACTGACTGATACTGACTGACTGACTCACTGACTGACCGAGACTGACTGACTAACTGCCTGACTGACTGAGACTGGACTGACTGACTGACTGACTGACTAACTGACTGACTGAGACTGACTGACTGCTTGACTCTCTGACTGGCTATTTCACTGACTGACTGAATGACTAAATGACTGACTGACACTGACTGACTGACTGCTTGACTACCTGACTGACTGCTTGACTGACTAACTCACTGGACAGGACTGACCGACTGACTGACTGACAGACTGACTGAATAAGGATGACTGACAGACTGACTGAATAAGGCTGACTGACTGACTGACTGACAGACTGACTGAATAAGGCTGACCGACTGACTGACTGCCTGACTGACTAACTGACTGAATGACTGACTGACTGACTGACCGAGACTGACTGACTGACTGACTGAGACTGGACTGGACTGACTGACTGACTGACTGACTGAGACTGACTGACTGCTTTAGTGACTAACTGACTGCACAGAACTGACTGACCGACTGACTGACTGACTGACTGCCTGACTGACTGACTGACTGAATGACTGACTGACTGAGACTAAATGACTGACTGCTTGACTGACTGGCTGAAGGACTAACTGACTGACTGAGTGACTGACTGACTGGACTGACTGACTGAGACTGAATGACTGAGTGCTTGACTGATTGACTGTCAGACTGACTGACTGACTTCGCAAAAGGGAAAAATAAAAAAAAAAGAATTATAAAATTAGAAAAAAACATTTGCATTTAAGATTTCCTTTCCGGCCGGGACTCGAACCCAGTACCACGCGCTAGGAACCCAACGGTCTAGCCATTAGGCTATCGGAGCTCTGTCGATGGAAGTCTTAAATATAATAAAAACAAAAAATGCACCTTGGTAATTATTGATTCAAACACTTTGAAATTTACAGGTCGAATAATTAAACTGACACAGAATTTTTCTCCCTACATAAATAATCAATATTCGCAAAAGAGAAAAATTAAAAAAAAAAAAGAAGAAGAAATTTCAAATTAGAAACTAAAAGTATACATTGAAGATTTTCGTTCAGGCTGGGACTCGAACCCAGGGACACTCGCTTGGAAGCCTAACACTCTAGCCATTAGTCTATAGGAGCTCTGTCGGTGGGAGTTTTAAATATAATAAAAACAAAAAATGCACCTTGGTAATTGTTTATTTAAACACTTTGAAATCTTCGTGTCGAAAAATTAAACTGACTCAGAATTTTCTTCCCTACATAAATAATCAATAATTGCAAAGGAAAGAAATTGAAAAAAAAAAAAAAGAATTTTCAAATTAGAAAAGAAATACATACATTGAAGATATTCGCTCCGGCTGGGACTCGAACCCAGGCCACTCGCTTGGAAGACCAGCGGTCTAGCCATTAGGCTATCGGAGTTCTGTCGAGCGGAGTCTTACTGCCTGACTGATACTGCCTGACTGACAGACTGACTCACTGACTGACTGATATTGACTGACTGACTCACTGACTGACCGAGACTGACTGACTAACTGCCTGACTGACTGAGACTGGACTGACTGACTGACTGACTGACTGACTGACTAACTGACTGACTGAGACTGACTGACTGACTGCTTGACTCTCTGACTTTCTATTTCACTGACTGACTGAATGACTAAATGACTGACTGACACTGACTGACTGACTGCTTGACTACCTGACTGACTGCTTGACTGACTAACTGACTGGACAGGACTGACCGACTGACTGACTGACAGACTGACTGAATAAGGATGACTGACAGACTGACTGAATAAGGCTGACTGACTGACTGACTGACAGACTGACTGAATAAGGCTGACCGACTGACTGACTGCCTTGACTGACCGAGACTGACTGACTGACTGACTGAGACTGGACTGGACTGACTGACTGACTGACTGCCTGACTGACTGACTGACTGAATGACTGACTGACTGAGACTAAATGACTGACTGCTTGACTGACTGGCTGAAGGACTAACTGACTGACTGAGTGACTGACTGACTGGACTGACTGACTGAGACTGAATGACTGAGTGCTTGACTGATTGACTGTCAGACTGACTGACTGACTTCGCAAAAGAGAAAAATAAAAAAAAAAGAATTATAAAATTAGAAAAAAATATTTGCATTTAAGATTTCCTTTCCGGCTGGGATTTGAACCTAGGGCGACACTCATGGAAGCCCAACGCTCTCGCCAATATACTTTCGGATCTCTGTTGATCGGTGTCTTAATTATAATAAAAACAAAAAATGCACCTTAGTAATTATTGATCTAAAATCTTTGAAATCTATAGGTCGAATGATTAAACTGACTCAGAATTTTCTTCCGTACATAAATAATCCATATTTGCAAAAGAAAGAAATTGAAAAAAAAAGAATCTTCAAATTAGAAGAGAAATATATACATGGAAGATTTTCGTTCCGGCCGGGACTCGAACCCAGTACCACGCGCTTGGAACCCAACGGTCTAGCCATTAGGCTATCGGAGCTCTGTCGATGGAAGTCTTAAATATAATAAAAACAAAAAATGCACCTTGGTAATTATTGATTCAAACACTTTGAAATTTACAGGTCGAATAATTAAACTGACTCAGAATTTTTCTCCCTACATAAATAATCAATATTTGCAAAAGAGAAAAATTAAAAAAAAAAAAAGAAGAAGAAATTTCAAATTAGAAACTAAAAGTATACATTGAAGATTTTCGTTCAGGCTGGGACTCGAACCCAGGGCCAGTCGCTTGGAAGCCTAACACTCTAGCCATTAGTCTATGGGAGCTCTGTCGGTGGGAGTTTTAAATATAATAAAAACAAAAAATGCACCTTGGTAATTGTTTATTTAAACACTTTGAAATCTTCGTGTCGAAAAATTAAACTGACTCAGAATTTTCTTCCCTACATAAATAATCAATAATTGCAAAGGAAAGAAATTGAAAAAAAAAAGAATTTTCAAATTAGAAAAGAAATATATACATTGAAGATATTCGCTCCGGCTGGGACTCGAACCCAGGTCACTCGCTTGGAAGACCAGCGGTCTAGCCATTAGGCTATCGGAGTTCTGTCGAGCGGAGTCTTACTGCCTGACTGACAGACTGACTCACTGACTGACTGATACTGACTGACTGACTCACTGACTGACCGAGACTGACTGACTAACTGCCTGACTGACTGAGACTGGACTGACTGACTGACTGACTGACTGCTTGACTCTCTGACTGGCTATTTCACTGACTGACTGAATGACTAAATGACTGACTGACACTGACTGACTGACTGCTTGACTACCTGACTGACTGCTTGACTGACTAACTGACTGGACAGGACTGACCGACTGACTGACTGACAGACTGACTGAATAAGGATGACTGACAGACAGACTGAATAAGGCTGACTGACTGACTGACTGACAGACTGACTGAATAAGGCTGACCGACTGACTGACTGCCTGACTGACTGACTGACTGACTGACTGACTGACCGAGACTGACTGACTGAATGACTGAGACTGGACTGGACTGACTGACTGACTGACTGACTGACCGAGACTGACTGACTGAATGACTGAGACTGGACTGGACTGACTGACTGACTGACTGACTGAGACTGACTGACTGCTTTAGTGACTAACTGACTGCACAGGACTGACCGACTGACTGACTGACTGACTGCCTGACTGACTGAATGACTGAATGACTGACTGACTGAGACTAAATGACTGACTGCTTGACTGACTGGCTGAAGGACTAACTGACTGACTGAGTGACTGACTGACTGGACTGACTGACTGAGACTGAATGACTGAGTGCTTGACTGATTGACTGTCAGACTGACTGACTGACTTCGCAAAAGGGAAAAATAAAAAAAAAGAATTATAAAATTAGAAAAAAACATTTGCATTTAAGATTTCCTTTCCGGCCGGGACTCGAACCCAGTACCACGTGCTAGGAACCCAACGGTCTAGCCATTAGGCTATCGGAGCTCTGTCGATGGAAGTCTTAAATATAATAAAAACAAAAAATGCACCTTGGTAATTATTGATTCAAACACTTTGAAATTTACAGGTCGAATAATTAAACTGACTCAGAATTTTTCTCCCTACATAAATAATCAATATTCGCAAAAGAGAAAAATTAAAAAAAAAGAAGAAGAAATTTCAAATTAGAAACTAAAAGTATACATTGAAGATTTTCGTTCAGGCTGGGCCTCGAACCCAGGGCCACTCGCTTGGAAGCCTAACACTCTAGCCATTAGTCTATGGGAGCTCTGTCGGTGGGAGTTTTAAATATAATAAAAACAAAAAATGCACCTTGGTAATTGTTTATTTAAACACTTTGAAATCTTCGTGTCGAAAAATTAAACTGACTCAGAATTTTCTTCCCTACATAAATAATCAATAATTGCAAAGGAAAGAAATTGAAAAAAAAAAAGAATTTTCAAATTAGAAAAGAAATATATACATTGAAGATATTCGCTCCGGCTGGGACTCGAACCCAGGCCACTCGCTTGGAAGACCAGCGGTCTAGCCATTAGGCTATCGGAGTTCTGTCGAGCGGAGTCTTACTGCCTGACTGATACTGCCTGACTGACAGACTGACTCACTGACTGACTGATACTGACTGACTGACTCACTGACTGACCGAGACTGACTGACTAACTGCCTGACTGACTGAGACTGGACTGACTGACTGACTGACTGACTGACTGACTAACTGACTGACTGAGACTGACTGACTGACTGCTTGACTCTCTGACTGGCTATTTCACTGACTGACTGAATGACTAAATGACTGACTGACACTGACTGACTGACTGCTTGACTACCTGACTGACTGCTTGACTGACTAACTGACTGTACAGGACTGACCGACTGACTGACTGACAGACTGACTGAATAAGGATGACTGACAGACTGACTGAATAAGGCTGACTGACTGACTGACTGACAGACTGACTGAATAAGGCTGACCGACTGGCTGACTGCCTGACTGACTGACTGACTGAATGACTGACTGACTGACTGATCGAGACTGACTGACTGACTGACTGAGACTGGACTGGACTGACTGACTGACTGACTGACTGAGACTGACTGACTGCTTTAGTGACTAACTGACTGCACAGGACTGACCGACTGACTGACTGACTGACTGCCTGACTGACTGACTGACTGAATGACTGACTGACTGAGACTAAATGACTGACTGCTTGACTGACTGGCTGAAGGACTAACTGACTGACTGAGTGACTGACTGACTGGACTGACTGACTGAGACTGAATGACTGAGTGCTTGACTGATTGACTGTCAGACTGACTGACTGACTTCGCAAAAGGGAAAAATAAAAAAAAAAGAATTATAAAATTAGAAAGAAATATTTGCATTTAAGATTTCCTTTCCGGCCGGGACTCGAACCAAGGGCCACTCGCTTGGAAGCCTAACACTCTAGCCATTAGTCTATGGGAGCTTTGTCGGTGGGAGTTTTAAATATAATAAAAACAAAAAATGCACCTTGGTAATTGTTTATTTAAACACTTTGAAATCTTCGTGTCGAAAAATTAAACTGACTCAGAATTTCTTCCCTACATAAATAATCAATAATTGCAAAGGAAAGAAATTGAAAAAAAAAGAATCTTCAAATTAGAAGAGAAATATATACATGGAAGATTTTCGTTCCGGCCGGGACTCGAACCCAGTACCACGCGCTTGGAACCCAACGGTCTAGCCATTAGGCTATCGGAGCTCTGTCGATGGAAGTCTTAAATATAATAAAAACAAAAAATGCACCTTGGTAATTATTGATTCAAACACTTTGAAATTTACAGGTCGAATAATTAAACTGACTCAGAATTTTTCTCCCTACATAAATAATCAATATTCGCAAAAGAGAAAAATTAAAAAAAAAAAGAAGAAGAAATTTCAAATTAGAAACTAAAAGTATACATTGAAGATTTTCGTTCAGGCTGGGACTCGAACCCAGGGCCACTCGCTTGGAAGCCTAACACTCTAGCCATTAGTCTATGGGAGCTCTGTCGGTGGGAGTTTTAAATATAATAAAAACAAAAAATGCACCTTGGTAATTGTTTATTTAAACACTTTGAAATCTTCGTGTCGAAAAATTAAACTGACTCAGAATTTTCTTCCCTACATAAATAATCAATAATTGCAAAGGAAAGAAATTGAAAAAAAAAGAATTTTCAAATTAGAAAAGAAATATATACATTGAAGATATTCGCTCCGGCTGGGACTCGAACCCAGGCCACTCGCTTGGAAGACCAGCGGTCTAGCCATTAGGCTATCGGAGTTCTGTCGAGCGGAGTCTTACTGCCTGACTGATACTGCCTGACTGACAGACTGACTCACTGACTGACTGATACTGACTGACTGACTCACTGACTGACCGAGACTGACTGACTAACTGCCTGACTGACTGAGACTGGACTGACCTGACTGACTGACTGACTGACTGCTTGACTCTCTGACTGGCTATTTCACTGACTGACTGAATGACTAAATGACTGACTGACACTGACTGACTGACTGCTTGACTACCTGACTGACTGCTTGACTGACTAACTGACTGGACAGGACTGACCGACTGACTGACTGACAGACTGACTGAATAAGGCTGACTGTCTGACTGACTGACAGACTGACTGAATAAGGCTGACCGACTGGCTGACTGCCTGACTGACTGACTGACTGAATGACTGACTGACTGACTGATCGAGACTGACTGACTGACTGACTGAGACTGGACTGGACTGACTGACTGACTGACTGACTGAGACTGACTGACTGCTTTAGTGACTAACTGACTGCACAGGACTGACCGACTGACTGACTGACTGACTGCCTGACTGACTGACTGACTGAATGACTGACTGACTGAGACTAAATGACTGACTGCTTGACTGACTGGCTGAAGGACTAACTGACTGACTGAGTGACTGACTGACTGGACTGACTGACTGAGACTGAATGACTGAGTGCTTGACTGATTGACTGTCAGACTGACTGACTGACTTCGCAAAAGGGAAAAATAAAAAAAAAAGAATTATAAAATTAGAAAGAAATATTTGCATTTAAGATTTCCTTTCCGGCCGGGACTCGAACCAAGGGCCACTCGCTTGGAAGCCTAACACTCTAGCCGTTAGTCTATGGGAGCTTTGTCGGTGGGAGTTTTAAATATAATAAAAACAAAAAATGCACCTTGGTAATTGTTTATTTAAACACTTTGAAATCTTCGTGTCGAAAAATTAAACTGACTCAGAATTTCTTCCCTACATAAATAATCAATAATTGCAAAGGAAAGAAATTGAAAAAAAAAAGAATCTTCAAATTAGAAGAGAAATATATACATGGAAGATTTTCGTTCCGGCCGGGACTCGAACCCAGTACCACGCGCTTGGAACCCAACGGTCTAGCCATTAGGCTATCGGAGCTCTGTCGATGGAAGTCTTAAATATAATAAAAACAAAAAATGCACCTTGGTAATTATTGATTCAAACACTTTGAAATTTACAGGTCGAATAATTAAACTGACTCAGAATTTTTCTCCCTACATAAATAATCAATATTCGCAAAAGAGAAAAATTAAAAAAAAAAGAAGAAGAAATTTCAAATTAGAAACTAAAAGTATACATTGAAGATTTTCGTTCAGGCTGGGACTCGAACCCAGGGCCACTCGCTTGGAAGCCTAACACTCTAGCCATTAGTCTATGGGAGCTCTGTCGGTGGGAGTTTTAAATATAATAAAAACAAAAAATGCACCTTGGTAATTGTTTATTTAAACACTTTGAAATCTTCGTGTCGAAAAATTAAACTGACTCAGAATTTTCTTCCCTACATAAATAATCAATAATTGCAAAGGAAAGAAATTGAAAAAAAAAGAATTTTCAAATTAGAAAAGAAATATATACATTGAAGATATTCGCTCCGGCTGGGACTCGAACCCAGGCCACTCGCTTGGAAGACCAGCGGTCTAGCCATTAGGCTATCGGAGTTCTGTCGAGCGGAGTCTTACTGCCTGACTGATACTGCCTGACTGACAGACTGACTCACTGACTGACTGATACTGACTGACTGACTCACTGACTGACCGAGACTGACTGACTAACTGCCTGACTGACTGAGACTGGACTGACCTGACTGACTGACTGACTGACTGCTTGACTCTCTGACTGGCTATTTCACTGACTGACTGAATGACTAAATGACTGACTGACACTGACTGACTGACTGCTTGACTACCTGACTGACTGCTTGACTGACTAACTGACTGGACAGGACTGACCGACTGACTGACTGACAGACTGACTGAATAAGGATGACTGACAGACAGACTGAATAAGGCTGACTGACTGACTGACTGACAGACTGACTGAATAAGGCTGACCGACTGACTGACTGCCTGACTGACTGACTGACTGACTGACCGAGACTGACTGACTGAATGACTGAGACTGGACTGGACTGACTGACTGACTGACTGACTGACCGAGACTGACTGACTGAATGACTGAGACTGGACTGGACTGACTGACTGACTGACTGACTGAGACTGACTGACTGCTTTAGTGACTAACTGACTGCACAGGACTGACCGACTGACTGACTGACTGACTGCCTGACTGACTGACTGACTGAATGACTGACTGACTGAGACTAAATGAGTGACTGCTTGACTGACTGGCTGAAGGACTAACTGACTGACTGAGTGACTGACTGACTGGACTGACTGACTGAGACTGAATGACTCAGTGCTTGACTGATTGACTGTCAGACTGACTGACTGACTTCGCAAAAGGGAAAATAAAAAAAAAGAATTATAAAATTAGAAAAAAACATTTGCATTTAAGATTTCCTTTCCGGCCGGGACTCGAACCCAGTACCACGCGCTAGGAACCCAACGGTCTAGCCATTAGGCGATCGGAGCTCTGTCGATGGAAGTCTTAAATATAATAAAAACAAAAAATGCACCTTGGTAATTATTGATTCAAACACTTTGAAATTTACAGGTCGAATAATTAAACTGACTCAGAATTTTTCTCCCTACATAAATAATCAATATTCGCAAAAGAGAAAAATTAAAAAAAAAAGAAGAAGAAATTTCAAATTAGAAACCAAAAGTATACATTGAAGATTTTCGTTCAGGCTGGGCCTCGAACCCAGGGCCACTCGCTTGGAAGCCTAACACTCTAGCCATTAGTCTATGGGAGCTCTGTCGGTGGGAGTTTTAAATATAATAAAAACAAAAAATGCACCTTGGTAATTGTTTATTTAAACACTTTGAAATCTTCGTGTCGAAAAATTAAACTGACTCAGAATTTTCTTCCCTACATAAATAATCAATAATTGCAAAGGAAAGAAATTGAAAAAAAAAAGAATTTTCAAATTAGAAAAGAAATATATACATTGAAGATATTCGCTCCGGCTGGGACTCGAACCCAGGCCACTCGCTTGGAAGACCAGCGGTCTAGCCATTAGGCTATCGGAGTTCTGTCGAGCGGAGTCTTACTGCCTGACTGATACTGCCTGACTGACAGACTGACTCACTGACTGATACTGACTGACTGACTCACTGACTGACCGAGACTGACTGACTAACTGCCTGACTGACTGAGACTGGACTGACTGACTGACTGACTGACTGACTAACTGAGACTGACTGACTGACTGCTTGACTCTCTGACTGGCTATTTCACTGACTGACTGAATGACTAAATGACTGACTGACACTGACTGACTGACTGCTTGACTACCTGACTGACTGCTTGACTGACTAACTGACTGGACAGGACTGACCGACTGACTGACTGACAGACTGACTGAATAAGGATGACTGACAGACTGACTGACAGACTGACTGAATAAGGCTGACCGACTGACTGACTGCCTGACTGACTGACTGACTGAATGACTGACTGACTGACTGACCGAGACTGACTGACTGACTGAGACTGGACTGGACTGGACTGACTGACTGACTGAGACTGACTGACTCTTTAGTGACTAACTGACTGCACAGGAATGACCGACTGACTGACTGACTGACTGCCTGACTGACTGACTGACTGAATGACTGACTGACTGAGACTAAATGACTGACTGCTTGACTGACTGGCTGAAGGATTAACTGACTGACTGAGTGACTGACTGACTGGACTGACTGACTGAGACTGAATGACTGAGTGCTTGACTGATTGACTGTCAGACTGACTGACTGACTTCGCAAAAGGGAAAAATAAAAAAAAAAGATTTATAAAATTAGAAAAAAATATTTGCATTTAAGATTTCCTTTCCGGCCGGGACTCGAACCCAGTACCACGCGCTAGGAACCCAACGGTCTAGCCATTAGGCTATCGGAGCTCTGTCGATGGAAGTCTTAAATATAATAAAAACAAAAAATGCAACTTGGTAATTATTGATTCAAACACTTTGAAATTTACAGGTCGAATAATTAAACTGACTCAGAATTTTTCTCCCTACATAAATAATCAATATTCGCAAAAGAGAAAAATTAAAAAAAAAAGAAGAAGAAATTTGAAACTAAAAGTATACATTGAATATTTTCGTTCAGGCTGGGACTCGAACCCAGGGCCACTCGCTTGGAAGCCTAACACTCTAGCCATTAGTCTATGGGAGCTCTGTCGTTGGGAGTTTTAAATATAATAAAAACAAAAAATGCACCTTGGTAATTGTTTATTTAAACACTTTGAAATCTTCGTGTCGAAAAATTAAACTGACTCAGAATTTTCTTCCCTACATAAATAATCAATAATTGCAAAGGAAAGAAATTGAAAAAAAAAAGAATTTTCAAATTAGAAAAAAAATATATACATTGAAGATATTCGCTCCGGCTGGGACTCGAACCCAGGCCACTCGCTTGGAAGACCAGCGGTCTAGCCATTAGGCTATCGGAGTTCTGTCGAGCGGAGTGTTACTGTCTGACTGATACTGCCTGACTGACAGACTGACTCACTGACTGACTGATACTGACTGACTGACTCACTGACTGACCGAGACTGACTGACTAACTGCCTGACTGACTGAGACTGGACTGACTGACTGACTGACTGACTGACTGACTAACTGACTGACTGAGACTGACTGACTGACTGCTTGACTCTCTGACTGGCTATTTCACTGACTGACTGAATGACTAAATGACTGACTGACACTGACTGACTGACTGCTTGACTACCTGACTGACTGCTTGACTGACTAACTGACTGGACGGGACTGACCGACTGACTGACTGACAGACTGACTGAATAAGGATGACTGACAGACTGACTGAATAAGGCTGACTGACTGACTAACTGACAGACTGACTGAATAAGGCTGACCGACTGACTGACTGCCTGACTGACTGACTGACTGAATGACTGACTGACTGAGACTAAATGACTGACTGCTTGACTGACTGGCTGAAGGACTAACTGATTGACTGAGACTGAATGACTGAGTGCTTGACTGATTGACTGTCAGACTGACTGACTGACTTCGCAAAAGGGAAAAATAAAAAAAAAGAATTATAAAATTAGAAAAAAATATTTGCATTTAAGATTTCCTTTCCGGCTGGGATTTGAACCCAGGGCGACACTCATGGAAGCCCAACGCTCTCGCCAATATACTATCGGATCTCTGTTGATCGGTGTCTTAATTATAATAAAAACAAAAAATGCACCTTAGTAATTATTGATCTAAAATCTTTGAAATCTAAAGGTCGAATGATTAAACTGACTCAGAATTTTCTTTCGTACATAAATAATCCATATTTGCAAAAGAAAGAAATTGAAAAAAAAAAGAATCTTCAAATTAGAAGAGAAATATATACATGGAAGATTTTCGTTCCGGCCGGGACTCGAACCCAGTACCACGCGCTTGGAACCCAACGGTCTAGCCATTAGGCTATCGGAGCTCTGTCGATGGAAGTCTTAAATATAATAAAAACAAAAAATGCACCTTGGTAAATATTGATTCAAACACTTTGAAATTTACAGGTCGAATAATTAAACTGACTCAGAATTTTTCTCCCTACATAAATAATCAATATTCGCAAAAGAGAAAAATTAAAAAAAAAGAAGAAGAAATTTCAAATTAGAAACTAAAAGTATACATTGAAGATTTTCGTTCAGGCTGGGACTCGAACCCAGGGCTACTCGCTTGGAAGCCTAACACTCAAGCCATTAGTCTATGGGAGCTCTGTCGGTGGGAGTTTTAAATATAATAAAAACAAAAAATGCACCTTGGTAATTGTTTATTTAAACACTTTGAAATCTTCGTGTCGAAAAATTAAACTGACTCAGAGTTTTCTTCCCTACATAAATAATCAATAATTGCAAAGGAAAGAAATTGAAAAAAAAAAGAATTTTCAAATTAGAAAAGAAATATATACATTGAAGATATTCGCTCCGGCTGGGACTCGAACCCAGGCCACTCGCTTGGAAGACCAGCGGTCTAGCCATTATGCTATCGGAGTTCTGTCAAGCGGAGTCTTACTGCCTGACTGATACTGCCTGACTGACAGACTGACTCACTGACTGACTGATACTGACTGACTGACTCACTGACTGACCGAGACTGACTGACTAACTGCCTGACTGACTGAGACTGGACTGACTGACTGACTGACTGACTGACTGACTAACTGACTGACTGACACTGACTGACTGACTGCTTGACTACCTGACTGACTGCTTGACTGACTAACTGACTGGACAGGACTGACCGACTGACTGACTGACAGACTGACTGAATAAGGATGACTGACAGACTGACTGAATAAGGCTGACTGACTGACTGACAGACTGACTGAATAAGGCTGACCGACTGACTGACTGACTGACTGACTGAATGACTGACTGACTGACTGACCGAGACTGACTGACTGACTGACTGAGACTGGACTGGACTGACTGACTGACTGACTGACTGAGACTGACTGACTGCTTTAGTGACTAACTGACTGCACAGGACTGACCGACTGACTGACTGACTGACTGCCTGACTGACTGACTGACTGAATGACTGACTGACTGAGACTAAATGACTGACTGCTTGACTGACTGGCAGAAGGACTAACTGACTGACTGAGTGACTGACTGACTGAGACTGAATGACTGAGTGCTTGACTGATTGACTGTCAGACTGACTGACTGACTTCGCAAAAGGGAAAAATAAAAAAAAAGAATTATAAAATTAGAAAAAAATATTTGCATTTAAGATATCCTTTCCGGCTGGGATTTGAACCCAGGGCGACACTCATGGAAGCCCAACGCTCTCGCCAATATACTATCGGATCTCTGTTGATCGGTGTCTTAATTATAATAAAAAAAAAAATGCACCTTAGTAATTATTGATCTAAAATCTTTGAAATCTAAAGGTCGAATGATTAAACTGACTCAGAATTTTCTTCCGTACATAAATAATCCATATTTGCAAAAGAAAGAAATTGAAAAAAAAAAAAGAATCTTCAAATTAGAAGAGAAATATATACATGGAAGATTTTCGTTCCGGCCGGGACTCGAACCCAGTACCACGCGCTTGGAACCCAACGGTCTAGCCATTAGGCTATCGGAGCTCTGTCGATGGAAGTCTTAAATATAATAAAAACAAAAAATGCACCTTGGTAATTATTGATTCAAACACTTTGAAATTTACAGGTCGAATAATTAAACTGACTCAGAATTTTTCTCCCTACATAAATAATCAATATTTGCAAAAGAGAAAAATTAAAAAAAAAAAAAGAAGAAGAAATTTCAAATTAGAAACTAAAAGTATACATTGAAGATTTTCGTTCAGGCTGGGACTCGAACCCAGGGCCAGTCGCTTGGAAGCCTAACACTCTAGCCATTAGTCTATGGGAGCTCTGTCGGTGGGAGTTTTAAATATAATAAAAACAAAAAATGCACCTTGGTAATTGTTTATTTAAACACTTTGAAATCTTCGTGTCGAAAAATTAAACTGACTCAGAATTTTCTTCCCTACATAAATAATCAATAATTGCAAAGGAAAGAAATTGAAAAAAAAAGAATTTTCAAATTAGAAAAGAAATATATACATTGAAGATATTCGCTCCGGCTGGGACTCGAACCCAGGCCACTCGCTTGGAAGACCAGCGGTCTAGCCATTAGGCTATCGGAGTTCTGTCGAGCGGAGTCTTACTGCCTGACTGATACTGCCTGACTGACAGACTGACTCACTGACTGACTGATACTGACTGACTGACTCACTGACTGACCGAGACTGACTGACTAACTGCCTGACTGAGACTGACTGACTGACTGCTTGACTCTCTGACTGGCTATTTCACTGACTGACTGAATGACTAAATGACTGACTGACACTGACTGACTGACTGCTTGACTACCTGACTGACTGCTTGACTGACTAACTGACTGGACAGGACTGACCGACTGACTGACTGACAGACTGACTGAATAAGGATGACTGACAGACTGACTGAATAAGGCTGACTGACTGACTGACCTACTGACAGACTGACTGAATAAGGCTGACCGACTGACTGACTGCCTGACTGACTGACTGAATGACTGACTGACTGACTGACCGAGACTGACTGACTGACTGACTGAGACTGGACTGGACTGACTGACTGACTGAGACTGACTGACTGCTTTAGTGACTAACTGACTGCACAGGACTGACCGACTGACTGACTGACTGACTGCCTGACTGACTGACTGACTGAATGACTGACTGACTGAGACTAAATGACTGACTGCTTGACTGACTGGCTGAAGGACTAACTGACTGACTGAGTGACTGACTGACTGACTGAGACTGAATGACTGAGTGCTTGACTGATTGACTGTCAGACTGACTGACTGACTTCGCACAAGGGAAAAATAAAAAAAAAAGAATTATAAAAATAGAAAAAAATATTTGCATTTAAGATTTCCTTTCCGGCTGGGATTTGAACCCAGGGCGACACTCATGGAAGCCCAACGCTCTCGCCAATATACTATCGGATCTCTGTTGATCGGTGTCTTAATTATAATAAAAACAAAAAATGCACCTTAGTAATTATTGATCTAAAATCTTTGAAATCTAAAGGTCGAATGATTAAACTGACTCAGAATTTTCTTCCGTACATAAATAATCCATATTTGCAAAAGAAAGAAATTGAAAAAAAAAAGAATCTTCAAATTAGAAGAGAAATATATACATGGAAGATTTTCGTTCCGGCCGGGACTCGAACCCAGTACCACGCGCTTGGAACCCAACGGTCTAGCCATTAGGCTATCGGAGCTCTGTCGATGGAAGTCTTAAATATAATAAAAACAAAAAATGCACCTTGGTAATTATTGATTCAAACACTTTGAAATTTACAGGTCGAATAATTAAACTGACTCAGAATTTTTCTCCCTACATAAATAATCAATATTTGCAAAAGAGAAAAATTAAAAAAAAAAAAAGAAGAAGAAATTTCAAATTAGAAACTAAAAGTATACATTGAAGATTTTCGTTCAGGCTGGGACTCGAACCCAGGGCCAGTCGCTTGGAAGCCTAACACTCTAGCCATTAGTCTATGGGAGCTCTGTCGGTGGGAGTTTTAAATATAATAAAAACAAAAAATGCACCTTGGTAATTGTTTATTTAAACACTTTGAAATCTTCGTGTCGAAAAATTAAACTGACTCAGAATTTTCTTCCCTACATAAATAATCAATAATTGCAAAGGAAAGAAATTGAAAAAAAAAAGAATTTTCAAATTAGAAAAGAAATATATACATTGAAGATATTCGCTCCGGCTGGGACTCGAACCCAGGCCACTCGCTTGGAAGACCAGCGGTCTAGCCATTAGGCTATCGGAGTTCTGTCGAGCGGAGTCTTACTGCCTGACTGATACTGCCTGACTGACAGACTGACTCACTGACTGACTGATACTGACTGACTGACTCACTGACTGACCGAGACTGACTGACTAACTGCCTGACTGACTGAGACTGGACTGACTGACTGACTGACTGAGACTGACTGACTGACTGCTTGACTCTCTGACTGGCTATTTCACTGACTGACTGAATGACTAAATGACTGACTGACACTGACTGACTGACTGCTTGACTACCTGACTGACTGCTTGACTGACTAACTGACTGGACAGGACTGACTGAATAAGGATGACTGACAGACTGACTGAATAAGGCTGACTGACTGACTGACTGAATAAGGCTGACTGACTGACTGACCTACTGACAGACTGACTGAATAAGGCTGACCGACTGACTGACTGCCTGACTGACTGACTGAATGACTGACTGACTGACTGACCGAGACTGACTGACTGACTGACTGAGACTGGACTGGACTGACTGACTGACTGAGACTGACTGACTGCTTTAGTGACTAACTGACTGCACAGGACTGACCGACTGACTGACTGACTGACTGCCTGACTGACTGACTGACTGAATGACTGACTGACTGAGACTAAATGACTGACTGCTTGACTGACTGGCTGAAGGACTAACTGACTGACTGAGTGACTGACTGACTGACTGAGACTGAATGACTGAGTGCTTGACTGATTGACTGTCAGACTGACTGACTGACTTCGCAGAAGGGAAAAATAAAAAAAAAAGAATTATAAAAATAGAAAAAAATATTTGCATTTAAGATTTCCTTTCCGGCTGGGATTTGAACCCAGGGCGACACTCATGGAAGCCCAACGCTCTCGCCAATATACTATCGGATCTCTGTTGATCGGTGTCTTAATTATAATAAAAACAAAAAATGCACCTTAGTAATTATTGATCTAAAATCTTTGAAATCTAAAGGTCGAATGATTAAACTGACTCAGAATTTTCTTCCGTACATAAATAATCCAAATTTGCAAAAGAAAGAAATTGAAAAAAAAAAGAATCTTCAAATTAGAAGAGAAATATATACATGGAAGATTTTCGTTCCGGCCGGGACTCGAACCCAGTACCACGCGCTTGGAACCCAACGGTCTAGCCATTAGGCTATCGGAGCTCTGTCGATGGAAGTCTTAAATATAATAAAAACAAAAAATGCACCTTGGTAATTATTGATTCAAACACTTTGAAATTTACAGGTCGTATAATTAAACTGACTCAGAATTTTTCTCCCTACATAAATAATCAATATTCGCAAAAGAGAAAAATTAAAAAAAAAGAAGAAGAAATTTCAAATTAGAAACTAAAAGTATACATTGAAGATTTTCGTTCAGGCTGGGACTCGAACCCAGGGCCACTCGCTTGGAAGCCTAACACTCTAGCCATTAGTCTATGGGAGCTCTGTCGGTGGGAGTTTTAAATATAATAAAAACAAAAAATGCACCTTGGTAATTGTTTATTTAAACACTTTGAAATCTTCGTGTCGAAAAATTAAACTGACTCAGAATTTTCTTCCCTACATAAATAATCAATAATTGCAAAGGAAAGAAATTGAAAAAAAAAGAATTTTCAAATTAGAAAAGAAATATATACATTGAAGATATTCGCTCCGGCTGGGACTCGAACCCAGGCCACTCGCTTGGAAGACCAGCGGTCTAGCCATTAGGCTATCGGAGTTCTGTCGAGCGGAGTCTTACTGCCTGACTGATACTGCCTGACTGACAGACTGACTCACTGACTGACTGATACTGACTGACTGACTCACTGACTGACCGAGACTGACTGACTAACTGCCTGACTGACTGAGACTGGACTGACTGACTGACTGACTGACTGACTGACTAACTGACTGACTGAGACTGACTGACTAACTGACTGACTGAGACTGACTGACTGACTGCTTGACTCTCTGACTGGCTATTTCACTGACTGACTGAATGACTAAATGACTGACTGACACTGACTGACTGACTGCTTGACTACCTGACTGACTGCTTGACTGACTAACTGACTGGACAGGACTGACCGACTGACTGACTGACAGACTGACTAAATAAGGATGACTGACAGACTGACTGAATAAGGCTGACTGACTGACTGACTGACAGACTGACTGAATAAGGCTGACCGACTGACTGACTGCCTGACTGACTGACTGACTGAATGACTGACTGACTGACTGACCGAGACTGACTGACTGACTGACTGACTGAGACTGACAGACTGCTTTAGTGACTAACTGACTGCACAGGACTGACCGACTGACTGACTGACTGACTGCCTGACTGACTGACTGACTGAATGACTGACTGACTGAGACTAAATGACTGACTGCTTGACTGACTGGCTGAAGGACTAACTGACTGACTGAGTGACTGACTGACTGGACTGACTGACTGAGACTGAATGACTGAGTGCTAGACTGATTGACTGTCAGACTGACTGACTGACTTCGCAAAAGGGAAAAATAAAAAAAAAGAATTATAAAATTAGAAAAAAATTTTTGCATTTAAGATTTCCTTTCCGGCTGGGATTTGAACCCAGGGCGACACTCATGGAAGCCCAACGCTCTCGCCAATATACTATCGGATCTCTGTTGATCGGTGTCTTAATTATAATAAAAACAAAAAATGCACCTTAGTAATTATTGATCTAAAATCTTTGAAATCTAAAGGTCGAATGATTAAACTGACTCAGAATTTTCTTCCGTACATAAATAATCCATATTTGCAAAAGAAAGAAATTGAAAAAAAAAAGAATCTTCAAATTAGAAGAGAAATATATACATGGAAGATTTTCGTTCCGGCCGGGACTCGAACCCAGTACCACGCGCTTGGAACCCAACGGTCTAGCCATTAGGCTATCGGAGCTCTGTCGATGGAAGTCTTAAATATAATAAAAACAAAAAATGCACCATGGTAATTATTGATTCAAACACTTTGAAATTTACAGGTCGAATAATTAAACTGACTCAGAATTTTTCTCCCTACATAAATAATCAATATTCGCAAAAGAGAAAAATTAAAAAAAAAAGAAGAAGAAATTTCAAATTAGAAACTAAAAGTATACATTGAAGATTTTCGTTCAGGCTGGGACTCGAACCCAGGGCCACTCGCTTGGAAGCCTAACACTCTAGCCATTAGCCTATGGGAGCTCTGTCGGGGGGAGTTTTAAATATAATAAAAACAAAAAATGCACCTTGGTAATTGTTTATTTAAACACTTTGAAATCTTCGTGTCGAAAAATTAAACTGACTCAGAATTTTCTTCCCTACATAAATAATCAATAATTGCAAAGGAAAGAAATTGAAAAAAAAAAGAATTTTCAAATTAGAAAAGAAATATATACATTGAAGATATTCGCTCCGGCTGGGACTCGAACCCAGGCCACTCGCTTGGAAGACCAGCGGTCTAGCCATTAGGCTATCGGAGTTCTGTCGAGCGGAGTCTTACTGCCTGACTGATACTGCCTGACTGACAGACTGACTCACTGACTGACTGATACTGACTGACTGACTCACTGACTGACCGAGACTGACTGACTAACTGCCTGACTGACTGAGACTGGACTGACTGACTGAATGACTGACTAACTGACTGACTGAGACTGACTGACTAACTGACTGACTGAGACTGACTGACTGACTGCTTGACTCTCTGACTGGCTATTTCACTGACTGACTGAATGACTAAATGACTGACTGACACTGACTGACTGACTGCTTGACTACCTGACTGACTGCTTGACTGACTAACTGACTGGACAGGACTGACCGACTGACTGACTGACAGACTGACTAAATAAGGATGACTGACAGACTGACTGAATAAGGCTGACTGACTGACTGACTGACAGACTGACTGAATAAGGCTGACCGACTGACTGACTGCCTGACTGACTGACTGACTGAATGACTGACTGACTGACAGACCGAGACTGACTGACTGACTGACTGACTGAGACTGACTGACTGCTTTAGTGACTAACTGACTGCACAGGACTGACCGACTGACTGACTGACTGACTGCCTGACTGACTGACTGACTGAATGACTGACTGACTGAGACTAAATGACTGACTGCTTGACTGACTGGCTGAAGGATTAACTGACTGACTGAGTGACTGACTGACTGGACTGACTGACTGAGACTGAATGACTGAGTGCTAGACTGATTGACTGTCAGACTGACTGACTGACTTCGCAAAAGGGAAAAATAAAAAAAAAAGAATTATAAAATTAGAAAAAAATATTTGCATTTAAGATTTCCTTTCCGGCTGGGATTTGAACCCAGGGCGACACTCATGGAAGCCCAACGCTCTCGCCAATATACTATCGGATCTCTGTTGATCGGTGTCTTAATTATAATAAAAACAAAAAATGCACCTTAGTAATTATTGATCTAAAATCTTTGAAATCTAAAGGTCGAATGATTAAACTGACTCAGAATTTTCTTCCGTACATAAATAATCCATATTTGCAAAAGAAAGAAATTGAAAAAAAAAAGAATCTTCAAATTAGAAGAGAAATATATACATGGAAGATTTTCGTTCCGGCCGGGACTCGAACCCAGTACCACGCGCTTGGAACCCAACGGTCTAGCCATTAGGCTATCGGAGCTCTGTCGATGGAAGTCTTAAATATAATAAAAACAAAAAATGCACCTTGGTAATTATTGATTCAAACACTTTGAAATTTACAGGTCGAATAATTAAACTGACTCAGAATTTTTCTCCCTACATAAATAATCAATATTCGCAAAAGAGAAAAATTAAAAAAAAAAGAAGAAGAAATTTCAAATTAGAAACTAAAAGTATACATTGAAGATTTTCGTTCAGGCTGGGACTCGAACCCAGGGCCACTCGCTTTGAAGCCTAACACTCTAGCCATTAGCCTATGGGAGCTCTGTCGGGGGGGAGTTTTAAATATAATAAAAACAAAAAATGCACCTTGGTAATTGTTTATTTAAACACTTTGAAATCTTCGTGTCGAAAAATTAAACTGACTCAGAATTTTCTTCCCTACATAAATAATCAATAATTGCAAAGGAAAGAAATTGAAAAAAAAAAAGAATTTTCAAATTAGAAAAGAAATATATACATTGAAGATATTCGCTCCGGCTGGGACTCGAACCCAGGCCACTCGCTTGGAAGACCAGCGGTCTAGCCATTAGGCTATCGGAGTTCTGTCGAGCGGAGTCTTACTGCCTGACTGATACTGCCTGACTGACAGACTGACTCACTGACTGACTGATACTGACTGACTGACTCACTGACTGACCGAGACTGACTGACTAACTGCCTGACTGACTGAGACTGGACTGACTGACTGACTGACTGACTGACTGACTGACTAACTGACTGACTGAGACTGACTGACTGACTGCTTGACTCTCTGACTGGCTATTTCAATGACTGACTGAATGACTAAATGACTGACTGACACTGAATGACTGACTGCTTGACTACCTGACTGACTGCTTGACTGACTAACTGACTGGACAGGACTGACCGACTGACTGACAGACTGACTGAATAAGGATGACTGACAGACTGACTGAATAAGGCTGACTGACTGACTGAGTGACAGACTGACTGAATAAGGCTGACCGTCTGACTGACTGCCTGACTGACTGAATGACTGACTGACTGACTGACCGAGACTGACTGACTGACTGACTGAGACTGGACTGGACTGACTGACTGACTGACTGACTGAGACTGACTGACTGCTTTAGTGACTAACTGACTGCACAGGACTGACCGACTGACTGACTGACTGACTGCCTGACTGCCTGACTGACTGAATGACTGACTGACTGAGACTAAATGACTGACTGCTTGACTGACTGGCTGAAGGACTAACTGACTGACTGAGTGACTAACTGACTGGACTGACTGACTGAGACTGAATGACTGAGTGCTTGACTGATTGACTGTCAGACTGACTGACTGACTTCGCAAAAGGGAAAAATAAAAAAAAAAGAATTATAAAATTAGAAAAAAATATTTGCATTTAAGATTTCCTTTCCGGCCGGGACTCGAACCCAGTACCACGCGCTAGGAACCCAACGGTCTAGCCATTAGGCTATCGGAGCTCTGTCGATGGAAGTCTTAAATATAATAAAAACAAAAAATGCACCTTGGTAATTATTGATTCAAACACTTTGAAATTTACAGGTCGAATAATTAAACTGACTCAGAATTTTCTTCCCTACATAAATAATCAATAATTGCAAAGGAAAGAAATTGAAAAAAAAAGAATTTTCAAAATAGAAAAGAAATATATACATTGAAGATATTCGCTCCGGCTGGGACTCGAACCCAGGCCACTCGCTTATAAGACCAGCGGTCTAGCCATTAGGCTATCGGAGTTCTGTCGAGCGGAGTCTTACTGCCTGACTGATACTGCCTGACTGACAGACTGACTCACTGACTGACTGATACTGACTGACTGACTCACTGACTGACCGAGACTGACTGACTAACTGCCTGACTGACTGAGACTGGACTGACTGACTGACTGACTGACTGACTGACTGACTAACTGACTGACTGAGACTGACTGACTGACTGCTTGACTCTCTGACTGGCTATTTCACTGACTGACTGAATGACTAAATGACTGACTGACACTGACTGACTGACTGCTTGACTACCTGACTGACTGCTTGACTGACTAACTGACTGGACAGGACTGACCGACTGACTGACTGACAGACTGACTGAATAAGGATGACTGACAGACTGACTGAATAAGGCTGACTGACTGACTGACTGACAGACTGACTGAATAAGGCTGACCGACTGACTGACTGCCTGACTGACTGACTGACCGAATGACTGACTGACTGACTGACCGAGACTGATTGACTGACTGACTGAGACTGACTGACTGACTGCTTGACTCTCTGACTGGCTATTTCACTGACTGACTGAATGACTAAATGACTGACTGACACTGACTGACTGACTGCTTGACTACCTGACTGACTGCTTGACTACCTGACTGACTGCTTGACTGACTAACTGACTGGACAGGACTGACCGACTGACTGACTGACAGACTGACTGAAAAAGGATGACTGACAGACTGACTGAATAAGGCTGACTGACTGACTGACTGACAGACTGACTGAATAAGGCTGACCGACTGACTGACTGCCTGACTGACTGACTGACTGAATGACTGACTGACTGACTGACCGAGACTGACTGACTGACTGACTGAGACTGACTGACTGACTGCTTGACTCTCTGACTGGCTATTTCACTGACTGACTGAATGACTAAATGACTGACTGACACTGACTGACTGACTGCTTGACTACCTGACTGACTTCTTGACTGACTAACTGACTGGACAGGACTGACCGACTGACTGACTGACAGACTGACTGAATAAGGATGACTGACAGACTGACTGAATAAGGCTGACTGACTGACTGACTGACAGACTGACTGAATAAGGCTGACCGACTGACTGACTGCCTGACTGACTGACTGACTGAATGACTGACTGACTGACTGACCGAGACTGACTGACTGACTGACTGAGACTGGACTGGACTGACTGACTGACTGACTGAGACTGACTGACTGCTTTAGTGACTAACTGACTGCACAGGACTGACCGACTGACTGACTTACTGACTGCCTGACTGACTGACTGACTGAATGACTGACTGACTGAGACTAAATGACTGACTGCTTGACTGACTGGCTGAAGGACTAACTGACTGACTGAGTGACTGACTGACTGGACTGACTGACTGAGACTGAATGACTGAGTGCTTGACTGATTGACTCTCAGACTGACTGACTGACTTCGCAAAAGGGAAAAATAAAAAAAAAAGAAATATAAAATTAGAAAAAAATATTTGCATTTAAGATTTCCTTTCCGGCTGGGATTTGAACCCAGGGCGACACTCATGGAAGCCCAACGTTCTCGCCAATATACTACCGGATCTCTGTTGATCGGTGTCTTAATTATAATAAAAACAAAAAATGCACCTTAGTAATTATTGATCTAAAATCTTTGAAATCTAAAGGTCGAATGATTAAACTGACTCAGAATTTTCTTCCGTACATAAATAATCCATATTTGCAAAAGAAAGAAATTGAAAAAAAAAAGAATCTTCAAATTAGAAGAGAAATTTATACATAGAAGATTTTCGTTCCGGCCGGGACTCGAACCCAGTACCACGCGCTTGGAACCCAACGGTCTAGCCATTAGGCTATCGGAGCTCTGTCGATGGAAGTCTTAAATATAATAAAAACAAAAAATGCACCTTGGTAATTATTGATTCAAACACTTTGAAATTTACAGGTCGAATAATTAAACTGACTCAGAATTTTTCTCCCTACATAAATAATCAATATTCGCAAAAGAGAAAAATTAAAAAAAAAAGAAGAAGAAATTTCAAATTAGAAACTAAAAGTATACATTGAAGATTTTCGTTCAGGCTGGGACTCGAACCCAGGGCCACTCGCTTGGAAGCCTAACACTCTAGCCATTAGTCTATGGGAGCTCTGTCGGTGGGAGTTTTAAATATAATAAAAACAAAAAATGCACCTTGGTAATTGTTTATTTAAACACTTTGAAATCTTCGTGTCGAAAAATTAAACTGACTCAGAATTTTCTTCCCTACATAAATAATCAATAATTGCAAAGGAAAGAAATTGAAAAAAAAAAAGAATTTTCAAATTAGAAAAGAATTATATACATTGAAGATATTCGTTCCGGCTGGGACTCGAACCCAGGCCACTCGCTTGGAAGACCAGCGGTCTAGCCATTAGGCTATCGGAGTTCTGTCGAGCGGAGTCTTACTGCCTGACTGATACTGCCTGACTGACAGACTGACTCACTGAATGACTGATACTGACTGACTAACTCACTGACTGACCGAGACTGACTGACTAACTGCCTGACTGACTGAGACTGGACTGACTGACTGACTGACTGACTGACTGACTAACTGACTGACTGAGACTGACTGACTGACTGCTTGACTCTCTGACTGGCTATTTCAATGACTGACTGAATGACTAAATGACTGACTGACACTGAATGACTGACTGCTTGACTACCTGACTGACTGCTTGACTGACTAACTGACTGGACAGGACTGACCGACTGACTGACAGACTGACTGAATAAGCATGACTGACAGACTGACTGAATAAGGCTGACTGACTGACTGAGTGACAGACTGACTGAATAAGGCTGACCGACTGACTGACTGCCTGACTGACTGAATGACTGACTGACTGACTGACCGAGACTGACTGACTGACTGACTGAGACTGGACTGGACTGACTGACTGACTGACTGACTGAGACTGACTGACTGCTTTAGTGACTAACTGACTGCACAGGACTGACCGACTGACTGACTGACTGACTGCCTGACTGCCTGACTGACTGAATGACTGACTGACTGAGACTAAATGACTGACTGCTTGACTGACTGGCTGAAGGACTAACTGACTGACTGAGTGACTAACTGACTGGACTGACTGACTGAGACTGAATGACTGAGTGCTTGACTGATTGACTGTCAGACTGACTGACTGACTTCGCAAAAGGGAAAAATAAAAAAAAAAAATTATAAAATTAGAAAAAAATATTTGCATTTAAGATTTCCTTTCCGGCCGGGACTCGAACCCAGTACCACGCGCTAGGAACCCAACGGTCTAGCCATTAGGCTATCGGAGCTCTGTCGATGGAAGTCTTAAATATAATAAAAACAAAAAATGCACCTTGGTAATTATTGATTCAAACACTTTGAAATTTACAGGTCGAATAATTAAACTGACTCAGAATTTTCTTCCCTACATAAATAATCAATAATTGCAAAGGAAAGAAATTGAAAAAAAAAGAATTTTCAAAATAGAAAAGAAATATATACATTGAAGATATTCGCTCCGGCTGGGACTCGAACCCAGGCCACTCGCTTGGAAGACCAGCGGTCTAGCCATTAGGCTATCGGAGTTCTGTCGAGCGGAGTCTTACTGCCTGACTGATACTGCCTGACTGACAGACTGACTCACTGACTGACTGATACTGACTGACTGACTCACTGACTGACCGAGACTGACTGACTAACTGCCTGACTGACTGAGACTGGACTGACTGACTGACTGTCTGACTGACTGACTGACTAACTGACTGACTGAGACTGACTGACTGACTGCTTGACTCTCTGACTGGCTATTTCACTGACTGACTGAATGACTAAATGACTGACTGACACTGACTGACTGACTGCTTGACTACCTGACTGACTGCTTGACTGACTAACTGACTGGACAGGACTGACCGACTGACTGACTGACAGACTGACTGAATAAGGATGACTGACAGACTGACTGAATAAGGCTGACTGACTGACTGACTGACAGACTGACTGAATAAGGCTGACCGACTGACTGACTGCCTGACTGACTGACTGACTGAATGACTGACTGACTGACTGACCGAGACTGATTGACTGACTGACTGAGACTGACTGACTGACTGCTTGACTCTCTGACTGGCTATTTCACTGACTGACTGAATGACTAAATGACTGACTGACACTGACTGACTGACTGCTTGACTACCTGACTGACTGCTTGACTACCTGACTGACTGCTTGACTGACTAACTGACTGGACAGGACTGACCGACTGACTGACTGACAGACTGACTGAAAAAGGATGACTGACAGACTGACTGAATAAGGCTGACTGACTGACTGACTGACAGACTGACTGAATAAGGCTGACCGACTGACTGACTGCCTGACTGACTGACTGACTGAATGACTGACTGACTGACTGACCGAGACTGACTGACTGACTGACTGAGACTGACTGACTGACTGCTTGACTCTCTGACTGGCTATTTCACTGACTGACTGAATGACTAAATGACTGACTGACACTGACTGACTGACTGCTTGACTACCTGACTGACTGCTTGACTGACTAACTGACTGGACAGGACTGACCGACTGACTGACTGACAGACTGACTGAATAAGGATGACTGACAGACTGACTGAATAAGGCTGACTGACTGACTGACTGACAGACTGACTGAATAAGGCTGACCGACTGACTGACTGCCTGACTGACTGACTGACTGAATGACTGACTGACTGACTGACCGAGACTGACTGACTGACTGACTGAGACTGGACTGGACTGACTGACTGACTGACTGAGACTGACTGACTGCTTTAGTGACTAACTGACTGCACAGGACTGACCGACTGACTGACTTACTGACTGCCTGACTGACTGACTGACTGAATGACTGACTGACTGAGACTAAATGACTGACTGCTTGACTGACTGGCTGAAGGACTAACTGACTGACTGAGTGACTGACTGACTGGACTGACTGACTGAGACTGAATGACTGAGTGCTTGACTGATTGACTGTCAGACTGACTGACTGACTTCGCAAAAGGGAAAAATAAAAAAAAAGAAATATAAAATTAGAAAAAAATATTTGCATTTAAGATTTCCTTTCCGGCTGGGATTTGAACCCAGGGCGACACTCATGGAAGCCCAACGTTCTCGCCAATATACTACCGGATCTCTGTTGATCGGTGTCTTAATTATAATAAAAACAAAAAATGCACCTTAGTAATTATTGATCTAAAATCTTTGAAATCTAAAGGTCGAATGATTAAACTGACTCAGAATTTTCTTCCGTACATAAATAATCCATATTTGCAAAAGAAAGAAATTGAAAAAAAAAAGAATCTTCAAATTAGAAGAGAAATTTATACATAGAAGATTTTCGTTCCGGCCGGGACTCGAACCCAGTACCACGCGCTTGGAACCCAACGGTCTAGCCATTAGGCTATCGGAGCTCTGTCGATGGAAGTCTTAAATATAATAAAAACAAAAAATGCACCTTGGTAATTATTGATTCAAACACTTTGAAATTTACAGGTCGAATAATTAAACTGACTCAGAATTTTTCTCCCTACATAAATAATCAATATTCGCAAAAGAGAAAAATTAAAAAAAAAAGAAGAAGAAATTTCAAATTAGAAACTAAAAGTATACATTGAAGATTTTCGTTCAGGCTGGGACTCGAACCCAGGGCCACTCGCTTGGAAGCCTAACACTCTAGCCATTAGTCTATGGGAGCTCTGTCGGTGGGAGTTTTAAATATAATAAAAACAAAAAATGCACCTTGGTAATTGTTTATTTAAACACTTTGAAATCTTCGTGTCGAAAAATTAAACTGACTCAGAATTTTCTTCCCTACATAAATAATCAATAATTGCAAAGGAAAGAAATTGAAAAAAAAAAGAATTTTCAAATTAGAAAAGAATTATATACATTGAAGATATTCGTTCCGGCTGGGACTCGAACCCAGGCCACTCGCTTGGAAGACCAGCGGTCTAGCCATTAGGCTATCGGAGTTCTGTCGAGCGGAGTCTTACTGCCTGACTGATACTGCCTGACTGACAGACTGACTCACTGACTGACTGATACTGACTGACTGACTCACTGACTGACCGAGACTGACTGACTAACTGCCTGACTGACTGAGACTGGACTGACTGACTGACTGACTGACTAACTGACTGACTGAGACTGACTGACTGACTGCTTGACTCTCTGACTGGCTATTTCAATGACTGACTGAATGACTAAATGACTGACTGACACTGACTGACTGACTGCTTGACTACCTGACTGACTGCTTGACTGACTAACTGACTGGACAGGACTGACCGACTGACTGACTGACAGACTGACTGAATAAGGATGACTGACAGACTGACTGAATAAGGCTGACTGACTGACTGACTGACAGACTGACTGAATAAGGCTGACCGACTGACTGACTGCCTGACTGACTGAATGACTGACTGACTGACCGAGACTGACTGACTGACTGACTGAGACTGGACTGGACTGACTGACTGACTGACTGACTGAGACTGACTGACTGCTTTAGTGACTAACTGACTGCACAGGACTGACCGACTGACTGACTGACTGACTGCCTGACTGCCTGACTGAATGAATGACTGACTGACTGAGACTAAATGACTGACTGCTTGACTGACTGGCTGAAGGACTAACTGACTGACTGAGTGACTAACTGACTGGACTGACTGACTGAGACTGAATGACTGAGTGCTTGACTGATTGACTGTCAGACTGACTGACTGACTTCGCAAAAGGTAAAAATAAAAAAAAAAGAATTATAAAATTAGAAAAAAATATTTGCATTTAAGATTTCCTTTCCGGCCGGGACTCGAACCCAGTACCACGCGCTAGGAACCCAACGGTCTAGCCATTAGGCTATCGGAGCTCTGTCGATGGAAGTCTTAAATATAATAAAAACAAAAAATGCACCTTGGTAATTATTGATTCAAACACTTTGAAATTTACAGGTCGAATAATTAAACTGACTCAGAATTTTCTTCCCTACATAAATAATCAATAATTGCAAAGGAAAGAAATTGAAAAAAAAAGAATTTTCAAATTAGAAAAGAAATATATACATTGAAGATATTCGCTCCGGCTGGGACTCGAACCCAGGCCACTCGCTTGGAAGACCAGCGGTCTAGCCATTAGGCTATCGGAGTTCTGTCGAGCGGAGTCTTACTGCCTGACTGATACTGCCTGACTGACAGACTGACTCACTGACTGACTGATACTGACTGACTGACTCACTGACTGACCGAGACTGACTGACTAACTGCCTGACTGACTGAGACTGGACTGACTGACTGACTGACTGACTGACTGACTAACTGACTGACTGAGACTGACTGACTGACTGCTTGACTCTCTGACTGGCTATTTCACTGACTGACTGAATGACTAAATGACTGACTGACACTGACTGACTGACTGCTTGACTACCTGACTGACTGCTTGACTGACTAACTGACTGGACAGGACTGACCGACTGACTGACTGACAGACTGACTGAATAAGGATGACTGACAGACTGACTGAATAAGGCTGACTGACTGACTGACTGACAGACTGACTGAATAAGGCTGACCGACTGACTGACTGCCTGACTGACTGACTGACTGAATGACTGACTTACTGACTGACCGAGACTGATTGACTGACTGACTGAGACTGACTGACTGACTGCTTGACTCTCTGACTGGCTATTTCACTGACTGACTGAATGACTAAATGACTGACTGACACTGACTGACTGACTGCTTGACTACCTGACTGACTGCTTGACTACCTGACTGACTGCTTGACTGACTAACTGACTGGACAGGACTGACCGACTGACTGACTGACAGACTGACTGAAAAAGGATGACTGACAGACTGACTGAATAAGGCTGACTGACTGACTGACTGACAGACTGACTGAATAAGGCTGACCGACTGACTGACTGCCTGACTGACTGACTGACTGAATGACTGACTGACTGACTGACCGAGACTGACTGACTGACTGACTGACCCTGACTGACTGACTGCTTGACTCTCTGACTGGCTATTTCACTGACTGACTGAATGACTAAATGACTGACTGACACTGACTGACTGACTGCTTGACTACCTGACTGACTGCTTGACTGACTAACTGACTGGACAGGACTGACCGACTGACTGACTGACAGACTGACTGAATAAGGATGACTGACAGACTGACTGAATAAGGCTGACTGACTGACTGACTGACAGACTGACTGAATAAGGCTGACCGACTGACTGACTGCCTGACTGACTGACTGACTGACTGACAGACTGACTGAATAAGGCTGACCGACTGACTGACTGCCTGACTGGCTGAATGACTGACTGACTGACCGAGACTGACTGACTGACTGACTGAGACTGGACTGGACTGACTGACTGACTGACTGACTGAGACTGACTGACTGCTTTAGTGAATAACTGACTGCACAGGACTGACCGACTGACTGACTGACTGACTGCCTGACTGCCTGACTGACTGAATGACTGACTGACTGAGACTAAATGACTGACTGCTTGACTGACTGGCTGAAGGACTAACTGACTGACTGAGTGACTAACTGACTGGACTGACTGACTGAGACTGAATGACTGAGTGCTTGACTGATTGACTGTCAGACTGACTGACTGACTTCGCAAAAGGGAAAAATAAAAAAAAAAGAATTATAAAATTAGAAAAAAATATTTGCATTTAAGATTTCCTTTCCGGCCGGGACTCGAACCCAGTACCACGCGCTAGGAACCCAACGGTCTAGCCATTAGGCTATCGGAGCTCTGTCGATGGAAGTCTTAAATATAATAAAAACAAAAAATGCACCTTGGTAATTATTGATTCAAACACTTTGAAATTTACAGGTCGAATAATTAAACTGACTCAGAATTTTCTTCCCTACATAAATAATCAATAATTGCAAAGGAAAGAAATTGAAAAAAAAAGAATTTTCAAATTAGAAAAGAAATATATACATTGAAGATATTCGCTCCGGCTGGGACTCGAACCCAGGCCACTCGCTTGGAAGACCAGCGGTCTAGCCATTAGGCTATCGGAGTTCTGTCGAGCGGAGTCTTACTGCCTGACTGATACTGCCTGACTGACAGACTGACTCACTGACTGACTGATACTGACTGACTGACTCACTGACTGACCGAGACTGACTGACTAACTGCCTGACTGACTGAGACTGGACTGACTGACTGACTGACTGACTGACTGACTAACTGACTGACTGAGACTGACTGACTGACTGCTTGACTCTCTGACTGGCTATTTCACTGACTGACTGAATGACTAAATGACTGACTGACACTGACTGACTGACTGCTTGACTACCTGACTGACTGCTTGACTGACTAACTGACTGGACAGGACTGACCGACTGACTGACTGACAGACTGACTGAATAAGGATGACTGACAGACTGACTGAATAAGGCTGACTGACTGACTGACTGACAGACTGACTGAATAAGGCTGACCGACTGACTGACTGCCTGACTGACTGACTGACTGAATGACTGACTTACTGACTGACCGAGACTGATTGACTGACTGACTGAGACTGACTGACTGACTGCTTGACTCTCTGACTGGCTATTTCACTGACTGACTGAATGACTAAATGACTGACTGACACTGACTGACTGACTGCTTGACTACCTGACTGACTGCTTGACTACCTGACTGACTGCTTGACTGACTAACTGACTGGACAGGACTGACCGACTGACTGACTGACAGACTGACTGAAAAAGGATGACTGACAGACTGACTGAATAAGGCTGACTGACTGACTGACTGACAGACTGACTGAATAAGGCTGACCGACTGACTGACTGCCTGACTGACTGACTGACTGAATGACTGACTGACTGACTGACCGAGACTGACTGACTGACTGACTGACCCTGACTGACTGACTGCTTGACTCTCTGACTGGCTATTTCACTGACTGACTGAATGACTAAATGACTGACTGACACTGACTGACTGACTGCTTGACTACCTGACTGACTGCTTGACTGACTAACTGACTGGACAGGACTGACCGACTGACTGACTGACAGACTGACTGAATAAGGATGACTGACAGACTGACTGAATAAGGCTGACTGACTGACTGACTGACAGACTGACTGAATAAGGCTGACCGACTGACTGACTGCCTGACTGACTGACTGACTGAATGACTGACTGACTGACTGACCGAGACTGATTGACTGACTGACTGAGACTGACTGACTGACTGCTTGACTCTCTGACTGGCTATTTCACTGACTGACTGAATGACTAAATGACTGACTGACACTGACTGACTGACTGCTTGACTACCTGACTGACTGCTTGACTACCTGACTGACTGCTTGACTGACTAACTGACTGGACAGGACTGACCGACTGACTGACTGACAGACTGACTGAAAAAGAATGACTGACAGACTGACTGAATAAGGCTGACTGACTGACTGACTGACAGACTGACTGAATAAGGCTGACCGACTGACTGACTGCCTGACTGACTGACTGACTGAATGACTGACTGACTGACTGACCGAGACTGACTGACTGACTGACTGACCCTGACTGACTGACTGCTTGACTCTCTGACTGGCTATTTCACTGACTGACTGAATAAATAAATGACTGACTGACACTGACTGACTGACTGCTTGACTACCTGACTGACTGCTTGACTGACTAACTGACTGGACAGGACTGACCGACTGACTGACTGACAGACTGACTGAATAAGGATGACTGACAGACTGACTGAATAAGGCTGACTGACTGACTGACTGACAGACTGACTGAATAAAGCTGACCGACTGACTGACTGCCTGACTGACTGACTGACTGAATGACTGACTGACTGACTGACCGAGACTGACTGACTGACTGAGACTGGACTGGACTGACTGACTGACTGACTGAGACTGACTGACTGCTTTAGTGACTAACTGACTGCACAGGACTGACCGACTGACTGACTTACTGACTGCCTGACTGACTGACTGACTGAATGACTGACTGACTGAGACTAAATGACTGACTGCTTGACTGACTGGCTGAAGGACTAACTGACTGACTGAGTGACTGACTGACTGGACTGACTGACTGAGACTGAATGACTGAGTGCTTGACTGATTGACTGTCAGACTGACTGACTGACTTCGCAAAAGGGAAAAATAAAAAAAAAAAGAAATATAAAATTAGAAAAAAATATTTGCATTTAAGATTTCCTTTCCGGCTGGGATTTGAACCCAGGGCGACACTCATGGAAGCCCAACGCTCTCGCCAATATACTACCGGATCTCTGTTGATCGGTGTCTTAATTATAATAAAAACAAAAAATGCACCTTAGTAATTATTGATCTAAAATCTTTGAAATCTAAAGGTCGAATGATTAAACTGACTCAGAATTTTCTTCCGTACATAAATAATCCATATTTGCAAAAGAAAGAAATTGAAAAAAAAAAGAATCTTCAAATTAGAAGAGAAATTTATACATAGAAGATTTTCGTTCCGGCCGGGACTCGAACCCAGTACCACGCGCTTGGAACCCAACGGTCTAGCCATTAGGCTATCGGAGCTCTGTCGATGGAAGTCTTAAATATAATAAAAACAAAAAATGCACCTTGGTAATTATTGATTCAAACACTTTGAAATTTACAGGTCGAATAATTAAACTGACTCAGAATTTTTCTCCCTACATAAATAATCAATATTCGCAAAAGAGAAAAATTAAAAAAAAAAGAAGAAGAAATTTCAAATTAGAAACTAAAAGTATACATTGAAGATTTTCGTTCAGGCTGGGACTCGAACCCAGGGCCACTCGCTTGGAAGCCTAACACTCTAGCCATTAGTCTATGGGAGCTCTGTCGGTGGGAGTTTTAAATATAATAAAAACAAAAAATGCACCTTGGTAATTGTTTATTTAAACACTTTGAAATCTTCGTGTCGAAAAATTAAACTGACTCAGAATTTTCTTCCCTACATAAATAATCAATAATTGCAAAGGAAAGAAATTGAAAAAAAAAAGAATTTTCAAATTAGAAAAGAATTATATACATTGAAGATATTCGTTCCGGCTGGGACTCGAACCCAGGCCACTCGCTTGGAAGACCAGCGGTCTAGCCATTAGGCTATCGGAGTTCTGTCGAGCGGAGTCTTACTGCCTGACTGATACTGCCTGACTGACAGACTGACTCACTGACTGACTGATACTGACTGACTGACTCACTGACTGACCGAGACTGACTGACTAACTGCCTGACTGACTGAGACTGGACTGACTGACTGACTGACTGACTAACTGACTGACTGAGACTGACTGACTGACTGCTTGACTCTCTGACTGGCTATTTCAATGACTGACTGAATGACTAAATGACTGACTGACACTGACTGACTGACTGCTTGACTACCTGACTGACTGCTTGACTGACTAACTGACTGGACAGGACTGACCGACTGACTGACTGACAGACTGACTGAATAAGGATGACTGACAGACTGACTGAATAAGGCTGACTGACTGACTGACTGACAGACTGACTGAATAAGGCTGACCGACTGACTGACTGCCTGACTGACTGAATGACTGACTGACTGACCGAGACTGACTGACTGACTGACTGAGACTGGACTGGACTGACTGACTGACTGACTGACTGAGACTGACTGACTGCTTTAGTGACTAACTGACTGCACAGGACTGACCGACTGACTGACTGACTGACTGCCTGACTGCCTGACTGACTGAATGACTGACTGACTGAGACTAAATGACTGACTGCTTGACTGACTGGCTGAAGGACTAACTGACTGACTGAGTGACTAACTGACTGGACTGACTGACTGAGACTGAATGACTGAGTGCTTGACTGATTGACTGTCAGACTGACTGACTGACTTCGCAAAAGGGAAAAATAAAAAAAAAAGAATTATAAAATTAGAAAAAAATATTTGCATTTAAGATTTCCTTTCCGGCCGGGACTCGAACCCAGTACCACGCGCTAGGAACCCAACGGTCTAGCCATTAGGCTATCGGAGCTCTGTCGATGGAAGTCTTAAATATAATAAAAACAAAAAATGCACCTTGGTAATTATTGATTCAAACACTTTGAAATTTACAGGTCGAATAATTAAACTGACTCAGAATTTTCTTCCCTACATAAATAATCAATAATTGCAAAGGAAAGAAATTGAAAAAAAAAGAATTTTCAAATTAGAAAAGAAATATATACATTGAAGATATTCGCTCCGGCTGGGACTCGAACCCAGGCCACTCGCTTGGAAGACCAGCGGTCTAGCCATTAGGCTATCGGAGTTCTGTCGAGCGGAGTCTTACTGCCTGACTGATACTGCCTGACTGACAGACTGACTCACTGACTGACTGATACTGACTGACTGACTCACTGACTGACCGAGACTGACTGACTAACTGCCTGACTGACTGAGACTGGACTGACTGACTGACTGACTGACTGACTGACTAACTGACTGACTGAGACTGACTGACTGACTGCTTGACTCTCTGACTGGCTATTTCACTGACTGACTGAATGACTAAATGACTGACTGACACTGACTGACTGACTGCTTGACTACCTGACTGACTGCTTGACTGACTAACTGACTGGACAGGACTGACCGACTGACTGACTGACAGACTGACTGAATAAGGATGACTGACAGACTGACTGAATAAGGCTGACTGACTGACTGACTGACAGACTGACTGAATAAGGCTGACCGACTGACTGACTGCCTGACTGACTGACTGACTGAATGACTGACTTACTGACTGACCGAGACTGATTGACTGACTGACTGAGACTGACTGACTGACTGCTTGACTCTCTGACTGGCTATTTCACTGACTGACTGAATGACTAAATGACTGACTGACACTGACTGACTGACTGCTTGACTACCTGACTGACTGCTTGACTACCTGACTGACTGCTTGACTGACTAACTGACTGGACAGGACTGACCGACTGACTGACTGACAGACTGACTGAAAAAGGATGACTGACAGACTGACTGAATAAGGCTGACTGACTGACTGACTGACAAACTGACTGAATAAGGCTGACCGACTGACTGACTGCCTGACTGACTGACTGACTGAATGACTGACTGACTGACTGACCGAGACTGACTGACTGACTGACTGACCCTGACTGACTGACTGCTTGACTCTCTGACTGGCTATTTCACTGACTGACTGAATGACTAAATGACTGACTGACACTGACTGACTGACTGCTTGACTACCTGACTGACTGCTTGACTGACTAACTGACTGGACAGGACTGACCGACTGACTGACTGACAGACTGACTGAATAAGGATGACTGACAGACTGACTGAATAAGGCTGACTGACTGACTGACTGACAGACTGACTGAATAAGGCTGACCGACTGACTGACTGCCTGACTGACTGACTGACTGAATGACTGACTGACTGACTGACCGAGACTGATTGACTGACTGACTGAGACTGACTGACTGACTGCTTGACTCTCTGACTGGCTATTTCACTGACTGACTGAATGACTAAATGACTGACTGACACTGACTGACTGACTGCTTGACTACCTGACTGACTGCTTGACTACCTGACTGACTGCTTGACTGACTAACTGACTGGACAGGACTGACCGACTGACTGACTGACAGACTGACTGAAAAAGAATGACTGACAGACTGACTGAATAAGGCTGACTGACTGACTGACTGACAGACTGACTGAATAAGGCTGACCGACTGACTGACTGCCTGACTGACTGACTGACTGAATGACTGACTGACTGACTGACCGAGACTGACTGACTGACTGACTGACCCTGACTGACTGACTGCTTGACTCTCTGACTGGCTATTTCACTGACTGACTGAATAAATAAATGACTGACTGACACTGACTGACTGACTGCTTGACTACCTGACTGACTGCTTGACTGACTAACTGACTGGACAGGACTGACCGACTGACTGACTGACAGACTGACTGAATAAGGATGACTGACAGACTGACTGAATAAGGCTGACTGACTGACTGACTGACAGACTGACTGAATAAGGCTGACCGACTGACTGACTGCCTGACTGACTGACTGACTGAATGACTGACTGACTGACTGACCGAGACTGACTGACTGACTGACTGACCCTGACTGACTGACTGCTTGACTCTCTGACTGGCTATTTCACTGACTGACTGAATGACTAAATGACTGACTGACACTGACTGACTGACTGCTTGACTACCTGACTGACTGCTTGACTGACTAACTGACTGGACAGGACTGACCGACTGACTGACTGACAGACTGACTGAATAAGGATGACTGACAGACTGACTGAATAAGGCTGACTGACTGACTGACTGACAGACTGACTGAATAAGGCTGACCGACTGACTGACTGCCTGACTGACTGACTGACTGAATGACTGACTGACTGACTGACCGAGACTGATTGACTGACTGACTGAGACTGACTGACTGACTGCTTGACTCTCTGACTGGCTATTTCACTGACTGACTGAATGACTAAATGACTGACTGACACTGACTGACTGACTGCTTGACTACCTGACTGACTGCTTGACTACCTGACTGACTGCTTGACTGACTAACTGACTGGACAGGACTGACCGACAGACTGACTGACAGACTGACTGAAAAAGAATGACTGACAGACTGACTGAATAAGGCTGACTGACTGACTGACTGACAGACTGACTGAATAAGGCTGACCGACTGACTGACTGCCTGACTGACTGACTGACTGAATGACTGACTGACTGACTGACCGAGACTGACTGACTGACTGACTGACCCTGACTGACTGACTGCTTGACTCTCTGACTGGCTATTTCACTGACTGACTGAATAAATAAATGACTGACTGACACTGACTGACTGACTGCTTGACTACCTGACTGACTGCTTGACTGACTAACTGACTGGACAGGACTGACCGACTGACTGACTGACAGACTGACTGAATAAGGATGACTGACAGACTGACTGAATAAGGCTGACTGACTGACTGACTGACAGACTGACTGAATAAAGCTGACCGACTGACTGACTGCCTGACTGACTGACTGACTGAATGACTGACTGACTGACTGACCGAGACTGACTGACTGACTGACTGAGACTGGACTGGACTGACTGACTGACTGACTGAGACTGACTGACTGCTTTAGTGACTAACTGACTGCACAGGACTGACCGACTGACTGACTTACTGACTGCCTGACTGACTGACTGACTGAATGACTGACTGACTGAGACTAAATGACTGACTGCTTGACTGACTGGCTGAAGGACTAACTGACTGACTGAGTGACTGACTGACTGGACTGACTGACTGAGACTGAATGACTGAGTGCTTGACTGATTGACTGTCAGACTGACTGACTGACTTCGCAAAAGGGAAAAATAAAAAAAAAAAGAAATATAAAATTAGAAAAAAATATTTGCATTTAAGATTTCCTTTCCGGCTGGGATTTGAACCCAGGGCGACACTCATGGAAGCCCAACGCTCTCGCCAATATACTACCGGATCTCTGTTGATCGGTGTCTTAATTATAATAAAAACAAAAAATGCACCTTAGTAATTATTGATCTAAAATCTTTGAAATCTAAAGGTCGAATGATTAAACTGACTCAGAATTTTCTTCCGTACATAAATAATCCATATTTGCAAAAGAAAGAAATTGAAAAAAAAAAGAATCTTCAAATTAGAAGAGAAATTTATACATAGAAGATTTTCGTTCCGGCCGGGACTCGAACCCAGTACCACGCGCTTGGAACCCAACGGTCTAGCCATTAGGCTATCGGAGCTCTGTCGATGGAAGTCTTAAATATAATAAAAACAAAAAATGCACCTTACTAATTATTGATTCAAACACTTTGAAATTTACAGGTCGAATAATTAAACTGACTCAGAATTTTTCTCCCTACATAAATAATCAATATTCGCAAAAGAGAAAAATTAAAAAAAAAAGAAGAAGAAATTTCAAATTAGAAACTAAAAGTATACATTGAAGATTTTCGTTCAGGCTGGGACTCGAACCCAGGGCCACTCGCTTGGAAGCCTAACACTCTAGCCATTAGTCTATGGGAGCTCTGTCGGTGGGAGTTTTAAATATAATAAAAACAAAAAATGCACCTTGGTAATTGTTTATTTAAACACTTTGAAATCTTCGTGTCGAAAAATTAAACTGACTCAGAATTTTCTTCCCTACATAAATAATCAATAATTGCAAAGGAAAGAAATTGAAAAAAAAAAAGAATTTTCAAATTAGAAAAGAATTATATACATTGAAGATATTCGTTCCGGCTGGGACTCGAACCCAGGCCACTCGCTTGGAAGACCAGCGGTCTAGCCATTAGGCTATCGGAGTTCTGTCGGTCGGAGCCTTACTGCCTGACTGAGACTGCCTGACTGACAGACTGACTGAATGACAAACTGATACTGACTGACTGACTGATACTGATTGACTGACTGACTCACTGATTGACCGAGACTGACTGACTGACCGAGACTGACTGACTGACTGCCTGACTGACTGAGACTGGACTGGACTGACTGACTGACTGACTGAGACTAAATGACTGACTATTTGACTGACTGGCTGAATGACTAACTGACTGACTGAGACTGACTGACTGACTGCCTAACTGACTGAGTGACTGACTGATTGGACTGACTGACCGTCTGACTGAGACTGAATGACTGACTGCTTGACTGACTGACTGGTCTGGACTGACCGACTGACAGACTGACTGACTGAGACTGACTGACTGAATGACTAACTGACTGACTGACTGACAGAATGACTGAATGAGGCTGAGTGACTGACTGCCTGACTGACTGAATAAGGATGACTGACAGACTGACTGAATAAGGCTGACTGACTGACTGACCGAGACTGACTGACTGACTGACTGAGACTGGACTGGACTGACTGACTGACTGACTGACTGAGACTGACTGACTGCTTTAGTGACTAACTGACTGCACAGGACTGACCGACTGACTGACTGACTGACTGCCTGACTGACTGACTGACTGAATGACTGACTGACTGAGACTAAATGACTGACTGCTTGACTGACTGGCTGAAGGACTAACTGACTGACTGAGTGACTGACTGACTGGACTGACTGACTGAGACTGAATGACTGAGTGCTTGACTGATTGACTGTCAGACTGACTGACTGACTTCGCAAAAGGGAAAAATAAAAAAAAAAGAATTATAAAATTAGAAAAAAATATTTGCATTTAAGATTTCCTTTCCGGCCGGGACTCGAACCCAGTACCACGTGCTAGGAACCCAACGGTCTAGCCATTAGGCTATCGGAGCTCTGTCGATGGAAGTCTTAAATATAATAAAAACAAAAAATGCACCTTGGTAATTATTGATTCAAACACTTTGAACATTTACAGGTCGAATAATTAAACTGACTCAGAATTTTTCTCCCTACATAAATAATCAATATTCGCAAAAGAGAAAAATTAAAAAAAAAAGAAGAAGAAATTTCAAATTAGAAACTAAAAGTATACATTGAAGATTTTCGTTCAGGCTGGGACTCGAACCCAGGGCCACTCGCTTGGAAGCCTACCACTCTGGCCATTAGTCTATGGGAGCTCTGTCGGTGGGAGTTTTAAATATAATAAAAACAAAAAATGCACCTTGGTAATTGTTTATTTAAACACTTTGAAATCTTCGTGTCGAAAAATTAAACTGACTCAGAATTTTCTTCCCTACATAAATAATCAATAATTGCAAAGGAAAGAAATTGAAAAAAAAAAGAATTTTCAAATTAGAAAAGAAATATATACATTGAAGATATTCGCTCCGGCTGGGACTCGAACCCAGGCCACTCGCTTGGAAGACCAGCGGTCTAGCCATTAGGCTATCGGAGTTCTGTCGAGCGGAGTCTTACTGCCTGACTGATACTGCCTGACTGACAGACTGACTCACTGACTGACTGATACTGACTGACTGACTCACTGACTGACCGAGACTGACTGACTAACTGCCTGACTGACTGAGACTGGACTGACTGACTGACTGACTGACTGACTGACTGACTGACTGACTGAGACTGACTGACTGACTGCTTGACTCTCTGACTGGCTATTTCACTGACTGACTGAATGACTAAATGACTGACTGACACTGACTGACTGACTGCTTGACTACCTGACTGACTGCTTGACTGACTAACTGACTGGACAGGACTGACCGACTGACTGACTGACAGACTGACTGAATAAGGATGACTGACAGACTGACTGAATAAGGCTGACTGACTGACAGACTGAGTGAATAAGGCTGACCGACTGACTGACTGCCTGACTGACTGACTGACTGAATGACTGAATGACTGACTGACCGAGACTGACTGACTGACTGACTGACTGACTGAGACTGACTGACTGCTTTAGTGACTAACTGACTGCACAGGACTGACCGACTGACTGACTGACTGACTGCCTGACTGACTGACTGACTGAATGACTGACTGACTGAGACTAAATGACTGACTGCTTGACTGACTGGCTGAAGGACTAACTGACTGACTGAGTGACTGAGTGACTGGACTGACTGACTGAGACTGAATGACTGAGTGCTTGACTGATTGACTGTCAGACTGACTGACTGACTTCGCAAAAGGGAAAAATAAAAATAAAAAGAATTATAAAATTAGAAAAAAATATTTGCATTTAAGATTTCCTTTCCGGCCGGGACTCGAACCCAGTACCACGCGCTAGGAACCCAACGGTCTAGCCATTAGGCTATCGGAGCTCTGTCGATGGAAGTCTTAAATATAATAAAAACAAAAAATGCACCTTGGTAATTATTGATTCAAACACTTTGAAATTTACAGGTCGAATAATTAAACTGACTCAGAATTTTTCTCCCTACATAAATAATCAATATTCGCAAAAGAGAAAAATTAAAAAAAAAAGAAGAAGAAATTTCAAATTAGAAACTAAAAGTATACATTGAAGATTTTCGTTCAGGCTGGGACTCGAACCCAGGGCCACTCGCTTGGAAGCCTAACACTCTAGCCATTAGTCTATGGGAGCTCTGTCGGTGGGAGTTTTAAATATAATAAAAACAAAAAATGCACCTTGGTAATTGTTTATTTAAACACTTTGAAATCTTCGTGTCGAAAAATTAAACTGACTCAGAATTTTCTTCCCTACATAAATAATCAATAATTGCAAAGGAAAGAAATTGAAAAAAAAAAGAATTTTCAAATTAGAAAAGAAATATATACATTGAAGATATTCGCTCCGGCTGGGACTCGAACCCAGGCCACTCGCTTGGAAGACCAGCGGTCTAGCCATTAGGCTATCGGAGTTCTGTCGAGCGGAGTCTTACTGCCTGACTGATACTGCCTGACTGACAGACTGACTCACTGACTGACTGATACTGACTGACTGACTCACTGACTGACCGAGACTGACTGACTAACTGCCTGACTGACTGAGACTGGACTGACTGACTGACTGACTGACTGACTGACTAACTGACTGACTGAGACTGACTGACTGACTGCTTGACTTTCTGACTGGCTATTTCACTGACTGACTGAATGACTAAATGACTGACTGACACTGACTGACTGACTGCTTGACTACCTGACTGACTGCTTGACTGACTAACTGACTGGACAGGACTGACCGACTGACTGACTGACAGACTGACTGACAGACTGACTGAATAAGGATGACTGACAGACTGACTGAATAAGGCTGACTGACTGACTGACAGACGGACTGAATAAGGCTGACCGACTGACTGACTGCCTGACTGACTGACTGACTGAATGACTGACTGACTGACTGACCGAGACTGACTGACTGACTGACTGAGACTGGACTGGACTGACTGACTGACTGACTGACTGAGACTGACTGACTGCTTTAGTGACTAACTGACTGCACAGGACTGACCGACTGACTGACTGACTGACTGCCTGACTGACTGACTGACTGAATGACTGACTGACTGAGACTAAATGACTGACTGCTTGACTGACTGGCTGAAGGACTAACTGACTGACTGAGTGACTGACTGACTGGACTGACTGACTGAGACTGAATGACTGAGTGCTTGACTGATTGACTGTCAGACTGACTGACTGACTTCGCAAAAGGGAAAAATAAAAAAAAAAGAATTATAAAATTAGAAAAAAATATTTGCATTTAAGATTTCCTTTCCGGCCGGGACTCGAACCCAGTACCACGTGCTAGGAACCCAACGGTCTAGCCATTAGGCTATCGGAGCTCTGTCGATGGAAGTCTTAAATATAATAAAAACAAAAAATGCACCTTGGTAATTATTGATTCAAACACTTTGAAATTTACAGGTCGAATAATTAAACTGACTCAGAATTTTTCTCCCTACATAAATAATCAATATTCGCAAAAGAGAAAAATTAAAAAAAAAAGAAGAAGAAATTTCAAATTAGAAACTAAAAGTATACATTGAAGATTTTCGTTCAGGCTGGGACTCGAACCCAGGGCCACTCGCTTGGAAGCCTAACACTCTAGCCATTAGTCTATGGGAGCTCTGTCGGTGGGAGTTTTAAATATAATAAAAACAAAAAATGCACCTTGGTAATTGTTTATTTAAACACTTTGAAATCTTCGTGTCGAAAAATTAAACTGACTCAGAATTTTCTTCCCTACATAAATAATCAATAATTGCAAAGGAAAGAAATTGAAAAAAAAAAGAATTTTCAAATTAGAAAAGAAATATATACATTAATGATATTCGCTCCGGCTGGGACTCGAACCCAGGCCACTCGCTTGGAAGACCAGCGGTCTAGCCATTAGGCTATCAGAGTTCTGTCGAGCGGAGTCTTACTGCCTGACTGATACTGCCTGACTGACAGACTGACTCACTGACTGACTGATACTGACTGACTGACTCACTGACTGACCGAGACTGACTGACTAACTGCCTGACTGACTGAGACTGGACTGACTGACTGAGACTGGACTGACTGACTGACTGACTAACTGACTGACTGAGACTGACTGACTGACTGCTTGACTCTCTGACTGGCTATTTCACTGACTGACTGAATGACTAAATGACTGACTGACACTGACTGACTGACTGCTTGACTACCTGACTGACTGCTTGACTGACTAACTGACTGGACAGGACTGACCGACTGACTGACTGACAGACTGACTGAATAAGGATGACTGACAGACTGACTGAATAAGGCTGACTGACTGACTGACTGACAGACTGACTGAATAAGGCTGACCGACTGACTGACTGCCTGACTGACTGACTGACTGAATGACTGACTGACTGACTGACCGAGACTGACTGACTGACTGAGAGAGACTGGACTGACTGACTGACTGACTGACTGACTGACTGACTGACTGACTGAGACTGACTGACTGCTTTAGTGACTAACTGCCTGCACAGGACTGACCGACTGACTGACTGACTGACTGACTGACTGACTGACTGACTGACTGACTGACTGAATGACTGACTGACTGAGACTAAATGACTGACTGCTTGACTGACTGGCTGCAGGACTAACTGACTGACTGAGTGACCGACTGACTGGACTGACTGACTGAGACTGAATGACTGAGTGCTTGACTGATTGACTGTCAGACTGACTGACTGACTTCGCAAAAGGGAAAAATAAAAAAAAAAGAATTATAAAATTAGAAAAAAATATTTGCATTTAAGATTTCCTTTCCGGCTGGGATTTGAACCCAGGGCGACACTCATGGAAACCAAACGCTCTCGCCAATATACTATCGGATCTCTGTTGATCGGTGTCTTAATTATAATAAAAACAAAAAATGCACCTTAGTAATTATTGATCTAAAATCTTTGAAATCTAAAGGTCGAATGATTAAACTGACTCAGAATTTTCTTCCGTACATAAATAATCCATATTTGCAAAAGAAAGAAATTGAAAAAAAAAAGAATCTTCAAATTAGAAGAGAAATTTATACATGGAAGATTTTCGTTCCGGCCGGGACTCGAACCCAGTACCACGCGCTTGGAACCCAACGGTCTAGCCATTAGGCTATCGGAGCTCTGGCGATGGAAGTCTTAAATATAATAAAAACAAAAAATGCACCTTGGTAATTATTGATTCAAACACTTTGAAATTTACAGGTCGAATAATTAAACTGACTCAGAATTTTTCTCCCTACATAAATAATCAATATTCGCAAAAGAGAAAAATTAAAAAAAAAAGAAGAAGAAATTTCAAATTAGAAACTAAAAGTATACATTGAAGATTTTCGTTCAGGCTGGGACTCGAACCCAGGGCCATTCGCTTGGAAGCCTAACACACTAGCCATTAGTCTATGGGAGGTCTGTCGGTGGGAGTTTTAAATATAATAAAAACAAAAAATGCACCTTGGTAATTGTTTATTTAAACACTTTGAAATCTTCGTGTCGAAAAATTAAACTGACTCAGAATTTTCTTCCCTACATAAATAATCAATAATTGCAAAGGAAAGAAATTGAAAAAAAAAAGAATTTTCAAATTAGAAAAGAAATATATACATTGAAGATATTCGCTCCGGCTGGGACTCGAACCCAGGCCACTCGCTTGGAAGACCAGCGGTCTTGCCATTAGGCTATCGGAGTTCTGTCGAGCGGAGTCTTACTGCCTGACTGATACTGCCTGACTGACAGACTGACTCACTGACTGACTGATACTGACTGACTGACTCACTGACTGACCGAGACTGACTGACTAACTGCCTGACTGACTGAGACTGGACTGACTGACTGACTGACTAACTGACTGACTGAGACTGACTGACTCACTGCTTGACTCTCTGACTGGCTATTTCACTGACTGACTGAATGACTAAATGACTGACTGACACTGACTGACTGACTGCTTGACTACCTGACTGACTGCTTGACTGACTAACTGACTGGACAGGACTGACCGACTGACTGACTGACAGACTGACTGAATAAGGATGACTGACAGACTGACTGAATAAGGCTGACTGACTGACTGACTGACAGACTGACTGAATAAGGCTGACCGACTGACTGACTGCCTGACTGACTGAATGACTGACTGACTGACTGACCGAGACTGACTGACTGACTGAGAGAGACTGGACTGACTGACTGACTGACTGACTGACTGAGACTGACTGACTGCTTTAGTGACTAACTGACTGCACAGGACTGACCGACTGACTGACTGACTGACTGCCTGACTGACTGACTGACTGAATAAGTGACTGACTGAGACTAAATGACTGACTGCTTGACTGACTGGCTGAAGGACTAACTGACTGACTGAGTGACTGACTGACTGAGACTGAATGACTGAGTGCTTGACTGATTGACTGTCAGACTGACTGACTGACTTCGCAAAAGGGAAAAATAAAAAAAAAGAATTATAAAATTAGAAAAAAATATTTGCATTTAAGATTTCCTTTCCGGCCGGGACTCGAACCCAGTACCACGCGCTAGGAACCCAACGGTCTAGCCATTAGGCTATCGGAGCTCTGTCGATGGAAGTCTTAAATATAATAAAAACAAAAAATGCACCTTGGTAATTATTGATTCAAACACTTTGAAATTTACAGGTCGAATAATTAAACTGACTCAGAATTTTTCTCCCTACATAAATAATCAATATTCGCAAAAGAGAAAAATTAAAAAAAAAAGAAGAAGAAATTTCAAATTAGAAACTAAAAGTATACATTGAAGATTTTCGTTCAGGCTGGGACTCGAACCCAGGGCCACTCGCTTGGAAGCCTAACACTCTAGCCATTAGTCTATGGGAGCTCTGTCGGTCGGAGTTTTAAATATAATAAAAACAAAAAATGCACCTTGGTAATTGTTTATTTAAACACTTTGAAATCTTCGTGTCGAAAAATTAAACTGACTCAGAATTTTCTTCCCTACATAAATAATCAATAATTGCAAAGGAAAGAAATTGAAAAAAAAAAAAGAATTTTCAAATTAGAAAAGAATTATATACATTGAAGATATTCGTTCCGGCTGGGACTCGAACCCAGGCCACTCGCTTGGAAGACCAGCGGTCTAGCCATTAGGCTATCGGAGTTCTGTCGGTCGGAGCCTTACTGCCTGACTGAGACTGCCTGACTGACAGACTGACTGAATGACAAACTGATACTGACTGACTGACTGATACTGATTGACTGACTGACTCACTGATTGACCGAGACTGACTGACTGACCGAGACTGACTGACTGACTGCCTGACTGACTGAGACTGGACTGACTGACTGACTGACTGAGACTAAATGAAAGACTGTTTGACTGACTGGCTGAATGACTAACTGACTGACTGAGACTGACTGACTGACTGCCTAACTGACTGAGTGACTGACTGATTGGACTGACTGACCGTCTGACTGAGACTGAATGACTGACTGCTTGACTGACTGACTGGTCTGGACTGACCGACTGACAGACTGACTGACTGAGACTGACTGACTGAATGACTAACTGACTGACTGACTGACAGAATGACTGAATGAGGCTGAGTGACTGACTGCCTGACTGACTGAATAAGGATGACTGACAGACTGACTGAATAAGGCTGACTGACTGACTGACCGAGACTGACTGACTGACTGACTGAGACTGGACTGGACTGACTGACTGACTGACTGACTGAGACTGACTGACTGCTTTAGTGACTAACTGACTGCACAGGACTGACCGACTGACTGACTGCCTGACTGACTGACTGACTGAATGACTGACTGACTGAGACTAAATGACTGACTGCTTGACTGACTGGCTGAAGGACTAACTGACTGACTGAGTGACTGACTGACTGGACTGACTGACTGAGACTGAATGACTGAGTGCTTGACTGATTGACTGTCAGACTGACTGACTGACTTCGCAAAAGGGAAAAATAAAAAAAAAAGAATTATAAAATTAGAAAAAAATATTTGCATTTAAGATTTCCTTTCCGGCCGGGACTCGAACCCAGTACCACGCGCTAGGAACCCAACGGTCTAGCCATTAGGCTATCGGAGCTCTGTCGATGGAAGTCTTAAATATAATAAAAACAAAAAATGCATCTTGGTAATTATTGATTCAAACACTTTGAAATTTACAGGTCGAATAATTAAACTGACTCAGAATTTTTCTCCCTACATAAATAATCAATATTCGCAAAAGAGAAAAATTAAAAAAAAAAGAAGAAGAAATTTCAAATTAGAAACTAAAAGTATACATTGAAGATTTTCGTTCAGGCTGGGACTCGAACCCAGGGCCACTCGCTTGGAAGCCTAACACTCTAGCCATTAGTCTATGGGAGGTCTGTCGGTGGGAGTTTTAAATATAATAAAAACAAAAAATGCACCTTGGTAATTGTTTATTTAAACACTTTGAAATCTTCGTGTCGAAAAATTAAACTGACTCAGAATTTTCTTCCCTACATAAATAATCAATAATTGCAAAGGAAAGAAATTGAAAAAAAAAAGAATTTTCAAATTAGAAAAGAAATATATACATTGAAGATATTCGCTCCGGCTGGGACTCGAACCCAGGCCACTCGCTTGGAAGACCAGCGGTCTTGCCATTAGGCTATCGGAGTTCTGTCGAGCGGAGTCTTACTGCCTGACTGATACTGCCTGACTGACAGACTGACTCACTGACTGACTGATACTGACTGACTGACTCACTGACTGACCGAGACTGACTGACTAACTGCCTGACTGACTGAGACTGGACTGACTGACTGACTGACTAACTGACTGACTGAGACTGACTGACTCACTGCTTGACTCTCTGACTGGCTATTTCACTGACTGACTGAATGACTAAATGACTGACTGACACTGACTGACTGACTGCTTGACTACCTGACTGACTGCTTGACTGACTAACTGACTGGACAGGACTGACCGACTGACTGACTGACAGACTGACTGAATAAGGATGACTGACAGACTGACTGAATAAGGCTGACTGACTGACTGACTGACAGACTGACTGAATAAGGCTGACCGACTGACTGACTGCCTGACTGACTGAATGACTGACTGACTGACTGACCGAGACTGACTGACTGACTGAGAGAGACTGGACTGACTGACTGACTGACTGACTGACTGAGACTGACTGACTGCTTTAGTGACTAACTGACTGCACAGGACTGACCGACTGACTGACTGACTGACTGCCTGACTGACTGACTGACTGAATAAGTGACTGACTGAGACTAAATGACTGACTGCTTGACTGACTGGCTGAAGGACTAACTGACTGACTGAGTGACTGACTGACTGGACTGACTGACTGAGACTGAATGACTGAGTGCTTGACTGATTGACTGTCAGACTGACTGACTGACTTCGCAAAAGGGAAAAATAAAAAAAAAGAATTATAAAATTAGAAAAAAATATTTGCATTTAAGATTTCCTTTCCGGCCGGGACTCGAACCCAGTACCACGCGCTAGGAACCCAACGGTCTAGCCATTAGGCTATCGGAGCTCTGTCGATGGAAGTCTTAAATATAATAAAAACAAAAAATGCACCTTGGTAATTATTGATTCAAACACTTTGAAATTTACAGGTCGAATAATTAAACTGACTCAGAATTTTTCTCCCTACATAAATAATCAATATTCGCAAAAGAGAAAAATTAAAAAAAAAAGAAGAAGAAATTTCAAATTAGAAACTAAAAGTATACATTGAAGATTTTCGTTCAGGCTGGGACTTGAACCCAGGGCCACTCGCTTGGAAGCCTAACACTCTAGCCATTAGTCTATGGGAGCTCTGTCGGTCGGAGTTTTAAATATAATAAAAACAAAAAATGCACCTTGGTAATTGTTTATTTAAACACTTTGAAATCTTCGTGTCGAAAAATTAAACTGACTCAGAATTTTCTTCCCTACATAAATAATCAATAATTGCAAAGGAAAGAAATTGAAAAAAAAAAAGAATTTTCAAATTAGAAAAGAATTATATACATTGAAGATATTCGTTCCGGCTGGGACTCGAACCCAGGCCACTCGCTTGGAAGACCAGCGGTCTAGCCATTAGGCTATCGGAGTTCTGTCGGTCGGAGCCTTACTGCCTGACTGAGACTGCCTGACTGACAGACTGACTGAATGACAAACTGATACTGACTGACTGACTGATACTGATTGACTGACTGACTCACTGATTGACCGAGACTGACTGACTGACCGAGACTGACTGACTGACTGCCTGACTGACTGAGACTGGACTGGACTGACTGACTGACTGACTGAGACTAAATGAAAGACTGTTTGACTGACTGGCTGAATGACTAACTGACTGACTGAGACTGACTGACTGACTGCCTAACTGACTGAGTGACTGACTGATTGGACTGACTGACCGTCTGACTGAGACTGAATGACTGACTGCTTGACTGACTGACTGGTCTGGACTGATCGACTGACAGACTGACTGACTGAGACTGACTGACTGAATGACTAACTGACTGACTGACTGACAGAATGACTGAATGAGGCTGAGTGACTGACTGCCTGACTGACTGAATAAGGATGACTGACAGACTGACTGAATAAGGCTGACTGACTGACTGACCGAGACTGACTGACTGACTGACTGAGACTGGACTGGACTGACTGACTGACTGACTGACTGAGACTGACTGACTGCTTTAGTGACTAACTGACTGCACAGGACTGACCGACTGACTGACTGACTGACTGCCTGACTGACTGACTGAATGACTGACTGACTGAGACTAAATGACTGACTGCTTGACTGACTGGCTGAAGGACTAACTGACTGACTGAGTGACTGACTGACTGGACTGACTGACTGAGACTGAATGACTGAGTGCTTGACTGATTGACTGTCAGACTGACTGACTGACTTCGCAAAAGGGAAAAATAAAAAAAAAAGAATTATAAAATTAGAAAAAAATATTTGCATTTAAGATTTCCTTTCCGGCCGGGACTCGAACCCAGTACCACGCGCTAGGAACCCAACGGTCTAGCCATTAGGCTATCGGAGCTCTGTCGATGGAAGTCTTAAATATAATAAAAACAAAAAATGCATCTTGGTAATTATTGATTCAAACACTTTGAAATTTACAGGTCGAATAATTAAACTGACTCAGAATTTTTCTCCCTACATAAATAATCAATATTCGCAAAAGAGAAAAATTAAAAAAAAAAGAAGAAGAAATTTCAAATTAGAAACTAAAAGTATACATTGAAGATTTTCGTTCAGGCTGGGACTCGAACCCAGGGCCACTCGCTTGGAAGCCTAACACTCTAGCCATTAGTCTATGGGAGCTCTGTCGGTGGGAGTTTTAAATATAATAAAAACAAAAAATGCACCTTGGTAATTGTTTATTTAAACACTTTGAAATCTTCGTGTCGAAAAATTAAACTGACTCAGAATTTTCTTCCCTACATAAATATTCAATAATTGCAAAGGAAAGAAATTGAAAAAAAAGAATTTTCAAATTAGAAAAGAAATATATACATTGAAGATATTCGCTCCGGCTGGGACTCGAACCCAGGCCACGCGCTTGGAAGACCAGCGGTCTAGCCATTAGGCTATCGGAGTCCTGTCGAGCGGAGTCTTACTGCCTGACTGATACTGCCTGACTGACAGACTGACTCACTGACTGACCGAGACTGACTGACTAACTGCCTGACTGACTGAGACTGGACTGACTGACTGACTGACTGACTGACTGACTAACTGACTGACTGAGACTGACTGACTGACTGCTTGACTCTCTGACTGGCTATTTCACTGACTGACTGAATGACTAAATGACTGACTGACACTGACTGACTGACTGCTTGACTACCTGACTGACTGCTTGACTGACTAACTGACTGGACAGGACTGACCGACTGACTGACTGACAGACTGACTGAGAGACTGACTGAATAAGGATGACTGACAGACTGACTGAATAAGGCTGACTGACTGACTGACTGACAGACTGACTGAATAAGGCTGACCGACTGACTGACTGCCTGACTGACTGACTGACTGAATGACTGACTGACTGACTGACCGAGACTGACTGACTGACTGACTGAGACTGGACTGGACTGACTGACTGACTGACTGACTGAGACTGACTGACTGCTTTAATGACTAACTGACTGCACAGGACTGACCGACTGACTGACTGACTGACTGCCTGACTGACTGACTGACTAAATGACTGACTGACTGAGACTAAATGACTGACTGCTTGACTGACTGGCTGAAGGACTAACTGACTGACTGAGTGACTGAGTGACTGGACTGACTGACTGAGACTGAATGACTGAGTGCTTGACTGATTGACTGTCAGACTGACTGACTGACTTCGCAAAAGGGAAAAATAAAAAAAAAAGAATTATAAAATTAGAAAAAAATATTTGCATTTAAGATTTCCTTTCCGGCCGGGACTCGAACCCAGTACCACGTGCTAGGAACCCAACGGTCTAGCCATTAGGCTATCGGAGCTCTGTCGATGGAAGTCTTAAATATAATAAAAACAAAAAATGCACCTTGGTAATTATTGATTCAAACACTTTGAACATTTACAGGTCGAATAATTAAACTGACTCAGAATTTTTCTCCCTACATAAATAATCAATATTCGCAAAAGAGAAAAATTAAAAAAAAAAGAAGAAGAAATTTCAAATTAGAAACTAAAAGTACACATTGAAGATTTTCGTTCAGGCTGGGACTCGAACCCAGGGCCACTCGCTTGGAAGCCTACCACTCTAGCCATTAGTCTATGGGAGCTCTGTCGGTGGGAGTTTTAAATATAATAAAAACAAAAAATGCACCTTGGTAATTGTTTATTTAAACACTTTGAAATCTTCGTGTCGAAAAATTAAACTGACTCAGAATTTTCTTCCCTACATAAATAATCAATAATTGCAAAGGAAAGAAATTGAAAAAAAAAAGAATTTTCAAATTAGAAAAGAAATATATACATTGAAGATATTCGCTCCGGCTGGGACTCGAACCCAGGCCACTCGCTTGGAAGACCAGCGGTCTAGCCATTAGGCTATCGGAGTTCTGTCGAGCGGAGTCTTACTGCCTGACTGATACTGCCTGACTGACAGACTGACTCACTGACTGACTGATACTGACTGACTGACTCACTGACTGACCGAGACTGACTGACTAACTGCCTGACTGACTGAGACTGGACTGAGTGACTGACTGACTGACTGACTGACTGACTGACTGACTGAGACTGACTGACTGACTGCTTGACTCTCTGACTGGCTATTTCACTGACTGACTGAATGACTAAATGACTGACTGACACTGACTGACTGACTGCTTGACTACCTGACTGACTGCTTGACTGACTAACTGACTGGACAGGACTGACCGACTGACTGACTGACAGACTGACTGAATAAGGATGACTGACAGACTGACTGAATAAGGCTGACTGACTGACTGACTGACAGACTGAGTGAATAAGGCTGACCGACTGACTGACTGCCTGACTGACTGACTGACTGAATGACTGAATGACTGACTGACCGAGACTGACTGACTGACTGACTGACTGACTGAGACTGACTGACTGCTTTAGTGACTAACTGACTGCACAGGACTGACCGACTGACTGACTGACTGCCTGACTGACTGACTGACTGAATGACTGACTGACTGAGACTAAATGACTGACTGCTTGACTGAGTGGCTGAAGGTCTAACTGACTGACTGAGTGACTGAGTGACTGGACTGACTGACTGAGACTGAATGACTGAGTGCTTGACTGATTGACTGTCAGACTGACTGACTGACTTCGCAAAAGGGAAAAATAAAAAAAAAAGAATTATAAAATTAGAAAAAAATATTTGCATTTAAGATTTCCTTTCCGGCCGGGACTCGAACCCAGTACCACGCGCTAGGAACCCAACGGTCTAGCCATTAGGCTATCGGAGCTCTGTCGATGGAAGTCTTAAATATAATAAAAACAAAAAATGCACCTTGGTAATTATTGATTCAAACACTTTGAAATTTACAGGTCGAATAATTAAACTGACTCAGAATTTTTCTCCCTACATAAATAATCAATATTCGCAAAAGAGAAAAATTAAAAAAAAAAGAAGAAGAAATTTCAAATTAGAAACTAAAAGTACACATTGAAGATTTTCGTTCAGGCTGGGACTCGAACCCAGGGCCACTCGCTTGGAAGCCTACCACTCTAGCCATTAGTCTATGGGAGCTCTGTCGGTGGGAGTTTTAAATATAATAAAAACAAAAAATGCACCTTGGTAATTGTTTATTTAAACACTTTGAAATCTTCGTGTCGAAAAATTAAACTGACTCAGAATTTTCTTCCCTACATAAATAATCAATAATTGCAAAGGAAAGAAATTGAAAAAAAAAAGAATTTTCAAATTAGAAAAGAAATATATACATTGAAGATATTCGCTCCGGCTGGGACTCGAACCCAGGCCACTCGCTTGGAAGACCAGCGGTCTAGCCATTAGGCTATCGGAGTTCTGTCGAGCGGAGTCTTACTGCCTGACTGATACTGCCTGACTGACAGACTGACTCACTGACTGACTGATACTGACTGACTGACTCACTGACTGACCGAGACTGACTGACTAACTGCCTGACTGACTGAGACTGGACTGAGTGACTGACTGACTGACTGACTGACTGACTGACTGACTGAGACTGACTGACTGACTGCTTGACTCTCTGACTGGCTATTTCACTGACTGACTGAATGACTAAATGACTGACTGACACTGACTGACTGACTGCTTGACTACCTGACTGACTGCTTGACTGACTAACTGACTGGACAGGACTGACCGACTGACTGACTGACAGACTGACTGAATAAGGATGACTGACAGACTGACTGAATAAGGCTGACTGACTGACTGACTGACAGACTGAGTGAATAAGGCTGACCGACTGACTGACTGCCTGACTGACTGACTGACTGAATGACTGAATGACTGACTGACCGAGACTGACTGACTGACTGACTGACTGACTGAGACTGACTGACTGCTTTAGTGACTAACTGACTGCACAGGACTGACCGACTGACTGACTGACTGCCTGACTGACTGACTGACTGAATGACTGACTGACTGAGACTAAATGACTGACTGCTTGACTGAGTGGCTGAAGGTCTAACTGACTGACTGAGTGACTGAGTGACTGGACTGACTGACTGAGACTGAATGACTGAGTGCTTGACTGATTGACTGTCAGACTGACTGACTGACTTCGCAAAAGGGAAAAATAAAAAAAAAAGAATTATAAAATTAGAAAAAAATATTTGCATTTAAGATTTCCTTTCCGGCCGGGACTCGAACCCAGTACCACGCGCTAGGAACCCAACGGTCTAGCCATTAGGCTATCGGAGCTCTGTCGATGGAAGTCTTAAATATAATAAAAACAAAAAATGCACCTTGGTAATTATTGATTCAAACACTTTGAAATTTACAGGTCGAATAATTAAACTGACTCAGAATTTTTCTCCCTACATAAATAATCAATATTCGCAAAAGAGAAAAATTAAAAAAAAAAGAAGAAGAAATTTCAAATTAGAAACTAAAAGTATACATTGAAGATTTTCGTTCAGGCTGGGACTCGAACCCAGGGCCACTCGCTTGGAAGCCTAACACTCTAGCCATTAGTCTATGGGAGCTCTGTCGGTGGGAGTTTTAAATATAATAAAAACAAAAAATGCACCTTGGTAATGGTTTATTTAAACACTTTGAAATCTTCGTGTCGAAAAATTAAACTGACTCAGAATTTTCTTCCCTACATAAATAATCAATAATTGCAAAGGAAAGAAATTGAAAAAAAAAAGAATTTTCAAATTAGAAAAGAAATATATACATTGAAGATATTCGCTCCGGCATGGACTCGAACCCAGGCCACTCGCTTGGAAGACCAGCGGTCTAGCCATTAGGCTATCGGAGTTCTGTCGAGCGGAGTCTTACTGCCTGACTGATACTGCCTGACTGACAGACTGACTCACTGACTGACTGATACTGACTGACTGACTCACTGACTGACCGAGACTGACTGACTAACTGCCTGACTGACTGAGACTGGACTGACTGACTGACTGACTGACTGACTGACTAACTGACTGACTGAGACTGACTGACTGACTGCTTGACTCTCTGACTGGCTATTTCACTGATTGACTGAATGACTAAATGACTGACTGACACTGACTGACTGACTGCTTGACTACCTGACTGACTCCTTGACTGACTAACTGACTGGACAGGACTGACCGACTGACTGACTGACAGACTGACTGACAGACTGACTGAATAAGGATGACTGACAGACTGACTGAATAAGGCTGACTGACTGACTGACTGACAGACTGACTGAATAAGGCTGACCGACTGACTGACTGCCTGACTGACTGACTGACTGAATGACTGACTGACTGACTGGCCGAGACTGACTGACTGACTGACTGAGACTGGACTGGACTGACTGACTGACTGACTGACTGAGACTGACTGACTGCTTTAGTGACTAACTGACTGCACAGGACTGACCGACTGACTGACTGACTGACTGCCTGACTGACTGACTGACTGAATGACTGACTGACTGAGACTAAATGACTGACTGCTTGACTGACTGGCTGAAGGACTAACTGACTGACTGAGTGACTGACTGACTGGACTGACTGACTGAGACTGAATGACTGAGTGCTTGACTGATTGACTGTCAGACTGACTGACTGACTTCGCAAAAGGGAAAAATAAAAAAAAAAGAATTATAAAATTAGAAAAAAATATTTGCATTTAAGAATTCCTTTCCGGCCGGGACTCGAACCCAGTACCACGTGCTAGGAACCCAACGGTCTATCCATTAGGCTATCGGAGCTCTGTCGATGGAAGTCTTAAATATAATAAAAACAAAAAATGCACCTTGGTAATTATTGATTCAAACACTTTGAAATTTACAGGTCGAATAATTAAACTGACTCAGAATTTTTCTCCCTACATAAATAATCAATATTCGCAAAAGAGAAAAATTAAAAAAAAAAGAAGAAGAAATTTCAAATTAGAAACTAAAAGTATACATTGAAGATTTTCGTTCAGGCTGGGACTCGAACCCAGGGCCACTCGCTTGGAAGCCTAACACTCTAGCCATTAGTCTATGGGAGCTCTGTCGGTGGGAGTTTTAAATATAATAAAAACAAAAAATGCACCTTGGTAATTGTTTATTTAAACACTTTGAAATCTCCGTGTCGAAAAATTAAACTGACTCAGAATTTTCTTCCCTACATAAATAATCAATAATTGCAAAGGAAAGAAATTGAAAAAAAAAAAGAATTTTCAAATTAGAAAGGAAATATATACATTGAAAATATTCGCTCCGGCTGGGACTCGAACCCAGGCCACTCGCTTGGAAGACCAGCGGTCTAGCCATTAGGCTATCGGAGTTCTGTCGAGCGGAGTCTTACTGCCTGACTGATACTGCCTGACTGACAGACTGACTCACTGACTGACTGATACTGACTGACTGACTCACTGACTGACCGAGACTGACTGACTAACTGCCTGACTGACTGAGACTGGACTGACTGACTGACTGACTGACTGACTGACTAACTGACTGACTGAGACTGACTGACTGACTGCTTGACTCTCTGACTGGCTATTTCACTGACTGACTGAATGACTAAATGACTGACTGACACTGACTGACTGACTGCTTGACTACCTGACTGACTGCTTGACTGACTAACTGACTGGACAGGACTGACCGACTGACTGACTGACAGACTGACTGAATAAGGATGACTGACAGACTGACTGAATAAGGCTGACCGACTGACTGACTGCCTGACTGACTGACTGACTGACTGAATGACTGAATGACTGACTGACCGAGACTGACTGACTGACTGACTGAGACTGGACTGGACTGACTGACTGACTGACTGACTGAGACTGACTGACTGCTTTAGTGACTAACTGACTGCACAGGACTGACCGACTGACTGACTGACTGACTGCCTGACTGACTGACTGAATGAATGACTGACTGACTGAGACTAAATGACTGACTGCTTGACTGACTGGCTGAAGGACTAACTGACTGACTGAGTGACTGACTGACTGGACTGACTGACTGAGACTGAATGACTGAGTGCTTGACTGATTGACTGTCAGACTGACTGACTGACTTCGCAAAAGGGAAAAATAAAAAAAAAAGAATTATAAAATTAGAAAAAAATATTTGCATTTAAGATTTCCTTTCCGGCCGGGACTCGAACCCAGTACCACGCGCTAGGAACCCAACGGTCTAGCCATTAGGCTATCGGAGCTCTGTCGATGGAAGTCTTAAATATAATAAAAACAAAAAATGCACCTTGGTAATTATTGATTCAAACACTTTGAAATTTACAGGTCGAATAATTAAACTGACTCAGAATTTTTCTCGCTACATAAATAATCAATATTCGCAAAAGAGAAAAATTAAAAAAAAAAGAAGAAGAAATTTCAAATTAGAAACTAAAAGGATACATTGAAGATTTTCGTTCAGGCTGGGCTCGAACCCAGGACCACTCGCTTGGAAGCCTAACACTCTAGCCATTAGTCTATGGGAGCTCTGTCGGTGGGAGTTTTAAATATAATAAAAACAAAAAATGCACCTTGGTAATTGTTTATTTAAACACTTTGAAATCTTCGTGTCGAAAAATTAAACTGACTCAGAATTTTCTTCCCTACATAAATAATCAATAATTGCAAAGGAAAGAAATTGAAAAAAAAAAGAATTTTCAAATTAGAAAAGAAATATATACATTGAAGATATTCGCTCCGGCTGGGACTCGAACCCAGGCCACTCGCTTGGAAGACCAGCGGTCTAGCCATTAGGCTATCGGAGTTCTGTCGAGCGGAGTCTTACTGCCTGACTGATACTGCCTGACTGACAGACTGACTCACTGACTGACTGATACTGACTGACTGACTCACTGACTGACTCACTGACTGACCGAGACTGACTGACTAACTGCCTGACTGACTGAGACTGGACTGACTGACTGACTGACTGACTAACTGACTGACTGAGACTGACTGACTGACTGCTTGACTCTCTGACTGGCTATTTCACTGACTGACTGAATGACTAAATGACTGACTGACACTGACTGACTGACTGCTTGACTACCTGACTGACTGCTTGACTGACTAACTGACTGGACAGGACTGACCGACTGACTGACAGACTGACTGAATAAGGATGACTGACAGACTGACTGAATAAGGCTGACTGACTGACTGACTGACAGACTGACTGAATAAGGCTGACCGACTGACTGACTGCCTGACTGACTGACCGACTGAATGACTGACTGACTGACTGACCGAGACTGACTGACTGACTGACTGAGACTGGACTGGACTGACTGACTGACTGAGACTGACTGACTGCTTTAGTGACTAACTGACTGCACAGGACTGACCGACTGACTGATTGACTGACTGCCTGACTGACTGACTGACTGAATGACTGACTGACTGAGACTAAATGACTGACTGCTTGACTGACTGGCTGAAGGACTAACTGACTGACTGAGTGACTGACTGACTGGACTGACTGACTGAGACTGAATGACTGAGTGCTTGACTGATTGACTGTCAGACTGACTGACTGACTTCGCAAAAGGGAAAAATAAAAAAAAAAGAATTATAAAATTGGAAAAAAATATTTGCATTTAAGATTTCCTTTCCGGCCGGACTCGAACCCAGTACCACGCGCTAGGAACCCAACGGTCTAGCCATTAGGCTATCAGAGCTCTGTCGATGGAAGTCTTAAATATAATAAAAACAAAAAATGCACCTTGGTAATTATTGATTCAAACACTTTGAAATTTACAGGTCGAATAATTAAACTGACTCAGAATTTTTCTCCCTACATAAATAATCAATATTCGCAAAAGAGAAAAATTAAAAAAAAAAAGAAGAAGAAATTTCAAATTAGAAACTAAAAGTATACATTGAAGATTTTCGTTCAGGCTGGGACTCGAACCCAGGGCCACTCGCTTGGAAGCCTAACACTCTAGCCATTAGTCTATGGGAGCTCTGTCGGTGGGAGTTTTAAATATAATAAAAACAAAAAATGCACCTTGGTAATTGTTTATTTAAACACTTTGAAATCTTCGTGTCGAAAAATCAAACTGACTCAGAATTTTCTTCCCTACATAAATAATCAATAATTGCAAAAGAAAGAAATTGAAAAAAAAAAGAATTTTCAAATTAGAAAAGAAATATATACATTGAAGATATTCGCTCCGGCTGGGACTCGAACCCAGGCCACTCGCTTGGAAGACCAGCGGTCTAGCCATTAGGCTATCGGAGTTCTGTCGAGCGGAGTCTTACTGCCTGACTGATACTGCCTGACTGACAGACTGACTCACTGACTGACTGATACTGACTGACTGACTCACTGACTGACCGAGACTGACTGACTAACTGCCTGACTGACTGAGACTGGACTGACTGACTGACTGACTGACTGACTGACTGAGACTGACTGACTGACTGCTTGACTCTCTGACTGGCTATTTCACTGACTGACTGAATGACTAAATGACTGACTGACACTGACTGACTGACTGCTTGACTACCTGACTGACTGCTTGACTGACTAACTGACTGGACAGGACTGACCGACTGACTGACTGACAGACTGACTGAATAAGGATGACTGACAGACTGACTGAATAAGGCTGACTGACTGAATAAGGCTGACTGACTGAATAAGGCTGACTGACTGACTGACTGACAGACTGACTGAATAAGGCTGACCGACTGACTGACTGCCTGACTGACTGACTGACTGAATGACTGACTGACTGACTGACCGAGACTGACTGACTGACTGAGAGAGACTGGACTGACTGACTGACTGACTGACTGACTGAGACTGACTGACTGCTTTAGTGACTAACTGACTGCACAGGACTGACCGACTGACTGACTGACTGACTGACTGAATGACTGACTGACTGAGACTAAATGACTGACTGCTTGACTGACTGGCTGAAGGACTAACTGACTGACTGAGTGACTGACTGACTGGACTGACTGACTGAGACTGAATGACTGAGTGCTTGACTGATTGACTGTCAGACTGACTGACTGACTTCGCAAAAGGGAAAAATAAAAAAAAAGAATTATAAAATTAGAAAAAAATATTTGCATTTAAGATTTCCTTTCCGGCCGGGACTCGAACCCAGTACCACGCGCTAGGAACCCAACGGTCTAGCTATTAGGCTATCGGAGCTCTGTCGATGGAAGTCTTAAATATAATAAAAACAAAAAATGCACCTTGGTAATTATTGATTCAAACACTTTGAAATTTACAGGTCGAATAATTAAACTGACTCAGAATTTTTCTCCCTACATAAATAATCAATATTCGCAAAAGAGAAAAATTAAAAAAAAAAGAAGAAATTTCAAATTTGAAACTAAAAGTATACATTGAAGATTTTCGTTCAGGCTGGGACTCGAACCCAGGGCCACTCGCTTGGAAGCCTAACACTCTAGCCATTAGTCTATGGGAGCTCTGTCGGTGGGAGTTTTAAATATAATAAAAACAAAAAATGCACCTTGGTAATTGTTTATTTAAACACTTTGAAATCTTCGTGTCGAAAAATTAAACTGACTCAGAATTTTCTTCCCTACATAAATAATCAATAATTGCAAAGGAAAGAAATTGAAAAAAAAGAATTTTCAAATTAGAAAAGAAATATATACATTGAAGATATTCGCTCCGGATGGGACTCGAACCCAGGCCACTCGCTTGGAAGACCAGCGGTCTAGCCATTAGGCTATCGGAGTTCTGTCGAGCGGAGTCTTACTGCCTGACTGATACTGCCTGACTGACAGACTGACTCACTGACTGACTGATACTGACTGACTGACTCACTGACTGACCGAGACTGACTGACTGACTGACTGACTGACTAACTGACTGACTGAGACTGACTGACTGACTGCTTGACTCTCTGACTGGCTATTTCACTGACTGACTGAATGACTAAATGACTGACTGACACTGACTGACTGACTGCTTGACTACCTGACTGACTGCTTGACTGACTAACTGACTGGACAGGACTGACCAAATGACTGAATGACAGACTAACTGAATAAGGATGACTGACAGACTGACTGAATAAGGCTGACTGACTGACTGACTGACAGACTGACTGAATAAGGCTGACCGACTGACTGACTGCCTGACTGACTGACTGACTGACTGACTGACCGAGACTGACTGACTGACTGACTGAGACTGGACTGGACTGACTGACTGACTGACTGACTGAGACTGACTGACTGCTTTAGTGACTAACTGACTGCACAGGACTGAACGACTGACTGACTGACTGACAGACTGACTGACTGATACTGACTGACTGACTCACTGACTGACCGAGACTGACTGACTAACTGCCTGACTGACTGAGACTGGACTGACTGACTGACTGACTGACTGACTGACTGACTGAGACTGACTGACTGACTGCTTGACTCTCTGACTGGCTATTTCACTGACTGACTGAATGACTAAATGACTGACTGACACTGACTGACTGACTGCTTGACTACCTGACTGACTGCTTGACTGACTAACTGACTGGACAGGACTGACCGACTGACTGACTGAGCGACTGACTGAATAAGGATGACTGACAGACTGACTGACTGACTGACAGACTGACTGAATAAGGCTGACCGACTGACTGCCTGCCTGACTGACTGACTGACTGAATGACTGACTGACTGACTGACTGAATGACTGACTGACTGAGACTAAATGACTGACTGCTTGACTGACTGGCTGAAGGACTAACTGACTGACTGAGTGACTGACTGACTGGACTGACTGACTGAGACTGAATGACTGAGTGCTTGACTGATTGACTGTCAGACTGACTGACTGACTTCGCAAAAGGGAAAAATAAAAAAAAAAGAATTATAAAATTAGAAAAAAATATTTGCATTTAAGATTTCCTTTCCGGCCGGGACTCGAACCCAGTACCACGTGCTAGGAACCCAACGGTCTAGCCATTAGGCTATCGGAGCTCTGTCGATGGAAGTCTTAAATATAATAAAAACGAAAAATGCACCTTGGTAATTATTGATTCAAACACTTTGAAATTTACAGGTCGAATAATTAAACTGACTCAGAATTTTTCTCCCTACATAAATAATCAATATTCGCAAAAGAGAAAAATTAAAAAAAAAAGAAGAAGAAATTTCAAATTAGAAACTAAAAGTATACATTGAAGATTTTCGTTCAGGCTGGGACTCGAACCCAGGGCCACTCGCTTGGAAGCCTAACACTCTAGCCATTAGTCTATGGGAGCTCTGTCGGTGGGAGTTTTAAATATAATAAAAACAAAAAATGCACCTTGGTAATTGTTAATTTAAACACTTTGAAATCTTCGTGTCGAAAAATTAAACTGACTCAGAATTTTCTTCCCTACATAAATAATCAATAATTGCAAAGGAAAGAAATTGAAAAAAAAAAGAATTTTCAAATTAGAAAAGAAATATATACATTGAAGATATTCGCTCCGGCTGGGACTCGAACCCAGGCCACTCGCTTGGAAGACCAGCGGTCTAGCCATTAGGCTATCGGAGTTCTGTCGAGCGGAGTCTTACTGCCTGACTGATACTGCCTGACTGACAGACTGACTCACTGACTGACTGATACTGACTGACTGACTCACTGACTGACCGAGACTGACTGACTGACTGACTGACTGACTAACTGACTGACTGAGACTGACTGACTGACTGCTTGACTCTCTGACTGGCTATTTCACTGACTGACTGAATGACTAAATGACTGACTGACACTGACTGACTGACTGCTTGACTACCTGACTGACTGCTTGACTGACTAACTGACTGGACAGGACTGACCAAATGACTGACTGACAGACTAACTGAATAAGGATGACTGACAGACTGACTGAATAAGGCTGACTGACTGACTGACTGACAGACTGACTGAATAAGGCTGACCGACTGACTGACTGCCTGACTGACTGACTGACTGACTGACTGCCCGAGACTGACTGACTGACTGACTGAGACTGGACTGGACTGACTGACTGACTGACTGACTGAGACTGACTGACTGCTTTAGTGACTAACTGACTGCACAGGACTGAACGACTGACTGACTGACTGACTGCCTGACTGACTGACTGACTGAATGACTGACTGACTGAGACTAAATGACTGACTGCTTGACTGACTGGCTGAAGGACTAACTGACTGACTGAGTGACTGACTGACTGGACTGACTGACTGAGACTGAATGACTGAGTGCTTGACTGATTGACTGTCAGACTGACTGACTGACTTCGCAAAAGGGAAAAATAAAAAAAAAAGAATTATAAAATTAGAAAAAAATATTTGCATTTAAGATTTCCTTTCCGGCTGGGATTTGAACCCAGGGCGACACTCATGGAAGCCCAACGCTCTCGCCAATATACTATCGGATCTCTGTTGATCGGTGTCTTAATTATAATAGAAACAAAAAATGCACCTTAGTAATTATTGATCTAAAATCTTTGAAATCTAAAGGTCGAATGATTAAACTGACTCAGAATTTTCTTCCGTACATAAGTAATCCATATTTGCAAAAGAAAGAAATTGAAAAAAAAAAGAATCTTCATATTAGAAGAGAAATATATACATGGAAGATTTTCGTTCCGGCCGGGACTCGAACCCAGTACCACGCGCTTGGAACCCAACGGTCTAGCCATTAGGCTACTGGAGCTCTGTCGATGGAAGTCTTAAATATAATAAAAACAAAAAATGCACCTTGGTAATTATTGATTCAAACACTTTGAAATTTACAGGTCGAATAATTAAACTGACTCAGAATTTTTCTCCCTACATAAATAATCAATATTCGCAAAAGAGAAAAATTAAAAAAAAAAGAAGAAGAAATTTCAAATTAGAAACTAAAAGTATACATTGAAGATTTTCGTTCAGGCTGGGACTCGAACCCAGGGCCACTCGCTTGGAAGCCTAACACTCTAGCCATTAGTCTATGGGAGCTCTGTCGGTGGGAGTTTTAAATATAATAAAAACAAAAAATGCACCTTGGTAATTGTTTATTTAAACACTTTGAAATCTTCGTGTCGAAAAATTAAACTGACTCAGAATTTTCTTCCCTACATAAATAATCAATAATTGCAAAGGAAAGAAATTGAAAAAAAAAGAATTTTCAAATTAGAAAAGAAATATATACATTGAAGATATTCGCTCCGGCTGGGACTCGAACCCAGGCCACTCGCTTGGAAGACCAGCGGTCTAGCCATTAGGCTATCGGAGTTCTGTCGAGCGGAGTCTTACTGCCTGACTGATACTGCCTGACTGACAGACTGACTGACTGATACTGACTGACTGACTCACTGACTGACCGAGACTGACTGACTAACTGCCTGACTGACTGAGACTGGACTGACTGACTGACTGACTGACTGACTGACTGACTGAGACTGACTGACTGACTGCTTGACTCTCTGACTGGCTATTTCACTGACTGACTGAATGACTAAATGACTGACTGACACTGACTGACTGACTGCTTGACTACCTGACTGACTGCTTGACTGACTAACTGACTGGACAGGACTGACCGACTGACTGACTGACAGACTGACTGAATAAGGATGACTGACAGACTGACTGAATAAGGCTGACTGACTGAATAAGGCTGACTGACTGACTGACTGACAGACTGACTGAATAAGGCTGACCGACTGACTGACTGCCTGACTGACTGACTGACTGAATGACTGACTGACTGACTGACCGAGACTGACTGACTGACTGAGAGAGACTGGACTGACTGACTGACTGACTGACTGACTGAGACTGACTGACTGCTTTAGTGACTAACTGACTGCACAGGACTGACCGACTGACTGACTGACTGACTGACTGAATGACTGACTGACTGAGACTAAATGACTGACTGCTTGACTGACTGGCTGAAGGACTAACTGACTGACTGAGTGACTGACTGACTGGACTGACTGACTGAGACTGAATGACTGAGTGCTTGACTGATTGACTGTCAGACTGACTGACTGACTTCGCAAAAGGGAAAAATAAAAAAAAAAGAATTATAAAATTAGAAAAAAATATTTGCATTTAAGATTTCCTTTCCGGCCGGGACTCGAACCCAGTACCACGCGCTAGGAACCCAACGGTCTAGCTATTAGGCTATCGGAGCTCTGTCGATGGAAGTCTTAAATATAATAAAAACAAAAAATGCACCTTGGTAATTATTGATTCAAACACTTTGAAATTTACAGGTCGAATAATTAAACTGACTCAGAATTTTTCTCCCTACATAAATAATCAATATTCGCAAAAGAGAAAAATTAAAAAAAGAAGAAGAAATTTCAAATTTGAAACTAAAAGTATACATTGAAGATTTTCGTTCAGGCTGGGACTCGAACCCAGGGCCACTCGCTTGGAAGCCTAACACTCTAGCCATTAGTCTATGGGAGCTCTGTCGGTGGGAGTTTTAAATATAATAAAAACAAAAAATGCACCTTGGTAATTGTTTATTTAAACACTTTGAAATCTTCGTGTCGAAAAATTAAACTGACTCAGAATTTTCTTCCCTACATAAATAATCAATAATTGCAAAGGAAAGAAATTGAAAAAAAAGAATTTTCAAATTAGAAAAGAAATATATACATTGAAGATATTCGCTCCGGATGGGACTCGAACCCAGGCCACTCGCTTGGAAGACCAGCGGTCTAGCCATTAGGCTATCGGAGTTCTGTCGAGCGGAGTCTTACTGCCTGACTGATACTGCCTGACTGACAGACTGACTCACTGACTGACTGATACTGACTGACTGACTCACTGACTGACCGAGACTGACTGACTGACTGACTGACTGACTAACTGACTGACTGAGACTGACTGACTGACTGCTTGACTCTCTGACTGGCTATTTCACTGACTGACTGAATGACTAAATGACTGACTGACACTGACTGACTGACTGCTTGACTACCTGACTGACTGCTTGACTGACTAACTGACTGGACAGGACTGACCAAATGACTGAATGACAGACTAACTGAATAAGGATGACTGACAGACTGACTGAATAAGGCTGACTGACTGACTGACTGACAGACTGACTGAATAAGGCTGACCGACTGACTGACTGCCTGACTGACTGACTGACTGACTGACTGACCGAGACTGACTGACTGACTGACTGAGACTGGACTGGACTGACTGACTGACTGACTGACTGAGACTGACTGACTGCTTTAGTGACTAACTGACTGCACAGGACTGAACGACTGACTGACTGACTGACAGACTGACTGACTGATACTGACTGACTGATACTGACTGACTGACCGAGACTGACTGACTAACTGCCTGACTGACTGAGACTGGACTGACTGACTGACTGACTGACTGACTGACTGACTGAGACTGACTGACTGACTGCTTGACTCTCTGACTGGCTATTTCACTGACTGACTGAATGACTAAATGACTGACTGACACTGACTGACTGACTGCTTGACTACCTGACTGACTGCTTGACTGACTAACTGACTGGACAGGACTGACCGACTGACTGACTGAGCGACTGACTGAATAAGGATGACTGACAGACTGACTGACTGACTGACAGACTGACTGAATAAGGCTGACCGACTGACTGCCTGCCTGACTGACTGACTGACTGAATGACTGACTGACTGACTGACTGAATGACTGACTGACTGAGACTAAATGACTGACTGCTTGACTGACTGGCTGAAGGACTAACTGACTGACTGAGTGACTGACTGACTGGACTGACTGACTGAGACTGAATGACTGAGTGCTTGACTGATTGACTGTCAGACTGACTGACTGACTTCGCAAAAGGGAAAAATAAAAAAAAAAGAATTATAAAATTAGAAAAAAATATTTGCATTTAAGATTTCCTTTCCGGCCGGGACTCGAACCCAGTACCACGTGCTAGGAACCCAACGGTCTAGCCATTAGGCTATCGGAGCTCTGTCGATGGAAGTCTTAAATATAATAAAAACAAAAAATGCACCTTGGTAATTATTGATTCAAACACTTTGAAATTTACAGGTCGAATAATTAAACTGACTCAGAATTTTTCTCCCTACATAAATAATCAATATTCGCAAAAGAGAAAAATTAAAAAAAAAAGAAGAAGAAATTTCAAATTAGAAACTAAAAGTATACATTGAAGATTTTCGTTCAGGCTGGGACTCGAACCCAGGGCCACTCGCTTGGAAGCCTAACACTCTAGCCATTAGTCTATGGGAGCTCTGTCGGTGGGAGTTTTAAATATAATAAAAACAAAAAATGCACCTTGGTAATTGTTTATTTAAACACTTTGAAATCTTCGTGTCGAAAAATTAAACTGACTCAGAATTTTCTTCCCTACATAAATAATCAATAATTGCAAAGGAAAGAAATTGAAAAAAAAAAGAATTTTCAAATTAGAAAAGAAATATATACATTGAAGATATTCGCTCCGGCTGGGACTCGAACCCAGGCCACTCGCTTGGAAGACCAGCGGTCTAGCCATTAGGCTATCGGAGTTCTGTCGAGCGGAGTCTTACTGCCTGACTGATACTGCCTGACTGACAGACTGACTCACTGACTGACTGATACTGACTGACTGACTCACTGACTGACCGAGACTGACTGACTGACTGACTGACTGACTAACTGACTGACTGAGACTGACTGACTGACTGCTTGACTCTCTGACTGGCTATTTCACTGACTGACTGAATGACTAAATGACTGACTGACACTGACTGACTGACTGCTTGACTACCTGACTGACTGCTTGACTGACTAACTGACTGGACAGGACTGACCAAATGACTGACTGACAGACTAACTGAATAAGGATGACTGACAGACTGACTGAATAAGGCTGACTGACTGACTGACTGACAGACTGACTGAATAAGGCTGACCGACTGACTGACTGCCTGACTGACTGACTGACTGACTGACTGACCGAGACTGACTGACTGACTGACTGAGACTGGACTGGACTGACTGACTGACTGACTGACTGAGACTGACTGACTGCTTTAGTGACTAACTGACTGCACAGGACTGAACGACTGACTGACTGACTGACTGCCTGACTGACTGACTGACTGAATGACTGACTGACTGAGACTAAATGACTGACTGCTTGACTGACTGGCTGAAGGACTAACTGACTGACTGAGTGACTGACTGACTGGACTGACTGACTGAGACTGAATGACTGAGTGCTTGACTGATTGACTGTCAGACTGACTGACTGACTTCGCAAAAGGGAAAAATAAAAAAAAAAGAATTATAAAATTAGAAAAAAATATTTGCATTTAAGATTTCCTTTCCGGCTGGGATTTGAACCCAGGGCGACACTCATGGAAGCCCAACGCTCTCGCCAATATACTATCGGATCTCTGTTGATCGGTGTCTTAATTATAATAGAAACAAAAAATGCACCTTAGTAATTATTGATCTAAAATCTTTGAAATCTAAAGGTCGAATGATTAAACTGACTCAGAATTTTCTTCCGTACATAAGTAATCCATATTTGCAAAAGAAAGAAATTGAAAAAAAAAAGAATCTTCATATTAGAAGAGAAATATATACATGGAAGATTTTCGTTCCGGCCGGGACTCGAACCCAGTACCACGCGCTTGGAACCCAACGGTCTAGCCATTAGGCTATTGGAGCTCTGTCGATGGAAGTCTTAAATATAATAAAAACAAAAAATGCACCTTGGTAATTATTGATTCAAACACTTTGAAATTTACAGGTCGAATAATTAAACTGACTCAGAATTTTTCTCCCTACATAAATAATCAATATTCGCAAAAGAGAAAAATTAAAAAAAAAAGAAGAAGAAATTTCAAATTAGAAACTAAAAGTATACATTAAAGATTTTCGTTCAGGCTGGGACTCGAACCCAGGGCCACTCGCTTGGAAGCCTAACACTCTAGCCATTAGTCTATGGGAGCTCTGTCGGTGGGAGTTTTAAATATAATAAAAACAAAAAATGCACCTTGGTAATTGTTTATTTAAACACTTTGAAATCTTCGTGTCGAAAAATTAAACTGACTCAGAATTTTCTTCCCTACATAAATAATCAATAATTGCAAAGGAAAGAAATTGAAAAAAAAAGAATTTTCAAATTAGAAAAGAAATATATACATTGAAGATATTCGCTCCGGCTGGGACTCGAACCCAGGCCACTCGCTTGGAAGACCAGGGGTCTAGCCATTAGGCTATCGGAGTTCTGTCGAGCGGAGTCTTACTGCCTGACTGATACTGCCTGACTGACAGACTGACTGACTGATACTGACTGACTGACTCACTGACTGACCGAGACTGACTGACTAACTGCCTGACTGACTGAGACTGGACTGACTGACTGACTGACTGACTGACTGACTGACTGAGACTGACTGACTGACTGCTTGACTCTCTGACTGGCTATTTCACTGACTGACTGAATGACTAAATGACTGACTGACACTGACTGACTGACTGCTTGACTACCTGACTGACTGCTTGACTGACTAACTGACTGGACAGGACTGACCGACTGACTGACTGAGCGACTGACTGAATAAGGATGACTGACAGACTGACTGACTGACTGACAGACTGACTGAATAAGGCTGACCGACTGACTGCCTGCCTGACTGACTGACTGACTGAATGACTGACTGACTGACTGACTGAATGACTGACTGACTGAGACTAAATGACTGACTGCTTGACTGACTGGCTGAAGGACTAACTGACTGACTGAGTGACTGACTGACTGGACTGACTGACTGAGACTGAATGACTGAGTGCTTGACTGATTGACTGTCAGACTGACTGACTGACTTCGCAAAAGGGAAAAATAAAAAAAAAAGAATTATAAAATTAGAAAAAAATATTTGCATTTAAGATTTCCTTTCCGGCCGGGACTCGAACCCAGTACCACGTGCTAGGAACCCAACGGTCTAGCCATTTGGCTATCGGAGCTCTGTCGATGGAAGTCTTAAATATAATAAAAACAAAAAATGCACCTTGGTAATTATTGATTCAAACACTTTGAAATTTACAGGTCGAATAATTAAACTGACTCAGAATTTTTCTCCCTACATAAATAATCAATATTCGCAAAAGAGAAAAATTAAAAAAAAAAGAAGAAGAAATTTCAAATTAGAAACTAAAAGTATACATTGAAGATTTTCGTTCAGGCTGGGACTCGAACCCAGGGCCACTCGCTTGGAAGCCTAACACTCTAGCCATTAGTCTATGGGAGCTCTGTCGGTGGGAGTTTTAAATATAATAAAAACAAAAAATGCACCTTGGTAATTGTTTATTTAAACACTTTGAAATCTTCGTGTCGAAAAATTAAACTCACTCAGAATTTTCTTCCCTACATAAATAATCAATAATTGCAAAGGAAAGAAATTGAAAAAAAAAAGAATTTTCAAATTAGAAAAGAAATATATACATTGAAGATATTCGCTCCGGCTGGGACTCGAACCCAGGCCACTCGCTTGGAAGACCAGCGGTCTAGCCATTAGGCTATCGGAGTTCTGTCGAGCGGAGTCTTACTGCCTGACTGATACTGCCTGACTGACAGACTGACTCACTGACTGACTGATACTGACTGACTGACTCACTGACTGACCGAGACTGACTGACTGACTGACTGACTGACTAACTGACTGACTGAGACTGACTGACTGACTGCTTGACTCTCTGACTGGCTATTTCACTGACTGACTGAATGACTAAATGACTGACTGACACTGACTGACTGACTGCTTGACTACCTGACTGACTGCTTGACTGACTAACTGACTGGACAGGACTGACCAAATGACTGACTGACAGACTAACTGAATAAGGATGACTGACAGACTGACTGAATAAGGCTGACTGACTGACTGACTGACAGACTGACTGAATAAGGCTGACCGACTGACTGACTGCCTGACTGACTGACTGACTGAATGACTGACTGACTGACTGACCGAGACTGACTGACTGACTGACTGAGACTGGACTGGACTGACTGGCTGACTGACTGACTGAGACTGACTGACTGCTTTAGTGACTAACTGACTGCACAGGACTGAACGACTGACTGACTGACTGACTGCCTGACTGACTGACTGACTTAATGACTGACTGACTGAGACTAAATGACTGACTGCTTGACTGACTGGCTGAAGGACTAACTGACTGACTGAGTGACTGACTCACTGGACTGACTGACTGAGACTGAATGACTGAGTGCTTGACTGATTGACTGTCAGACTGACTGACTGACTTCGCAAAAGGGAAAAATAAAAAAAAAAGAATTATAAAATTAGAAAAAAATATTTGCATTTAAGATTTCCTTTCCGGCTGGGATTTGAACCCAGGGCGACACTCATGGAAGCCCAACGCTCTCGCCAATATACTATCGGATCTCTGTTGATCGGTGTCTTAATTATAATAGAAACAAAAAATGCACCTTAGTAATTATTGATCTAAAATCTTTGAAATCTAAAGGTCGAATGATTAAACTGACTCAGAATTTTCTTCCGTACATAAGTAATCCATATTTGCAAAAGAAAGAAATTGAAAAAAAAAAGAATCTTCATATTAGAAGAGAAATATATACATGGAAGATTTTCGTTCCGGCCGGGACTCGAACCCAGTACCACGCGCTTGGAACCCAACGGTCTAGCCATTAGGCTATTGGAGCTCTGTCGATGGAAGTCTTAAATATAATAAAAACAAAAAATGCACCTTGGTAATTATTGATTCAAACACTTTGAAATTTACAGGTCGAATAATTAAACTGACTCAGAATTTTTCTCCCTACATAAATAATCAATATTCGCAAAAGAGAAAAATTAAAAAAAAAAGAAGAAGAAATTTCAAATTAGAAACTAAAAGTATACATTGAAGATTTTCGTTCAGGCTGGGACTCGAACCCAGGGCCACTCGCTTGGAAGCCTAACACTCTAGCCATTAGTCTATGGGAGCTCTGTCGGTGGGAGTTTTAAATATAATAAAAACAAAAAATGCACCTTGGTAATTGTTTATTTAAACACTTTGAAATCTTCGTGTCGAAAAATTAAACTGACTCAGAATTTTCTTCCCTACATAAATAATCAATAATTGCAAAGGAAAGAAATTGAAAAAAAAAGAATTTTCAAATTAGAAAAGAAATATATACATTGAAGATATTCGCTCCGGCTGGGACTCGAACCCAGGCCACTCGCTTGGAAGACCAGCGGTCTAGCCATTAGGCTATCGGAGTTCTGTCGAGCGGAGTCTTACTGCCTGACTGATACTGCCTGACTGACAGACTGACTGACTGATACTGACTGACTGACTCACTGACTGACCGAGACTGACTGACTAACTGCCTGACTGACTGAGACTGGACTGACTGACTGACTGACTGACTGACTGACTGACTGACTGAGACTGACTGACTGACTGCTTGACTCTCTGACTGGCTATTTCACTGACTGACTGAATGACTAAATGACTGACTGACACTGACTGACTGACTGCTTGACTACCTGACTGACTGCTTGACTGACTAACTGACTGGACAGGACTGACCGACTGACTGACTGAGCGACTGACTGAATAAGGATGACTGACAGACTGACTGACTGACTGACAGACTGACTGAATAAGGCTGACCGACTGACTGCCTGCCTGACTGACTGACTGACTGAATGACTGACTGACTGACTGACCGAGACTGACTGACTGACTGACTGAGACTGGACTGGACTGACTGACTGACTGACTGACTGAGACTGACTGACTGCTTTAGTGACTAACTGACTGCACAGGACTGACCGACTGACTGACTGACTGACTGCCTGACTGACTGACTGACTGAATGACTGACTGACTGAGACTAAATGACTGACTGCTTGACTGACTGGCTGAAGGACTAACTGACTGACTGAGTGACTGACTGACTGGACTGACTGACTGAGACTGAATGACTGAGTGCTTGACTGATTGACTGTCAGACTGACTGACTGACTTCGCAAAAGGGAAAAATAAAAAAAAAAGAATTATAAAATTAGAAAAAAATATTTGCATTTAAGATTTCCTTTCCGGCCGGGACTCGAACCCAGTACCACGCGCTAGGAACCCAACGGTCTAGCTATTAGGCTATCGGAGCTCTGTCGATGGAAGTCTTAAATATAATAAAAACAAAAAATGCACCTTGGTAATTATTGATTCAAACACTTTGAAATTTACAGGTCGAATAATTAAACTGACTCAGAATTTTTCTCCCTACATAAATAATCAATATTCGCAAAAGAGAAAAATTAAAAAAAAAAGAAGAAATTTCAAATTAGAAACTAAAAGTATACATTGAAGATTTTCGTTCAGGCTGGGACTCGAACCCAGGGCCACTCGCTTGGAAGCCTAACACTCTAGCCATTAGTCTATGGGAGCTCTGTCGGTGGGAGTTTTAAATATAATAAAAACAAAAAATGCACCTTGGTAATTGTTTATTTAAACACTTTGAAATCTTCGTGTCGAAAAATTAAACTGACTCAGAATTTTCTTCCCTACATAAATAATCAATAATTGCAAAGGAAAGAAATTGAAAAAAAAAGAATTTTCAAATTAGAAAAGAAATATATACATTGAAGATATTCGCTCCGGATGGGACTCGAACCCAGGCCACTCGCTTGGAAGACCAGCGGTCTAGCCATTAGGCTATCGGAGATCTGTCGAGCGGAGTCTTACTGCCTGACTGATACTGCCTGACTGACAGACTGACTCACTGACTGACTGATACTGACTGACTGACTCACTGACTGACCGAGACTGACTGACTGACTGACTAACTGACTGACTGAGACTGACTGACTGACTGCTTGACTCTCTGACTGGCTATTTCACTGACTGACTGAATGACTAAATGACTGACTGACACTGACTGACTGACTGCTTGACTACCTGACTGACTGCTTGACTGACTAACTGACTGGACAGGACTGACCAAATGACTGACTGACAGACTAACTGAATAAGGATGACTGACAGACTGACTGAATAAGGCTGACTGACTGACTGACTGACAGACTGACTGAATAAGGCTGACCGACTGACTGACTGCCTGACTGACTGACTGACTGAATGACTGACTGACTGACTGACCGAGACTGACTGACTGACTGACTGAGACTGGACTGGACTGACTGACTGACTGACTGACTGAGACTGACTGACTGCTTTAGTGACTAACTGACTGCACAGGACTGAACGACTGACTGACTGACTGACTGCCTGACTGACTGACTGACTGAATGACTGACTGACTGAGACTAAATGACTGACTGCTTGACTGACTGGCTGAAGGACTAACTGACTGACTGAGTGACTGACTGACTGGACTGACTGACTGAGACTGAATGACTGAGTGCTTGACTGATTGACTGTCAGACTGACTGACTGACTTCGCAAAAGGGAAAAATAAAAAAAAAAGAATTATAAAATTAGAAAAAAATATTTGCATTTAAGATTTCCTTTCCGGCTGGGATTTGAACCCAGGGCGACACTCATGGAAGCCCAACGCTCTCGCCAATATACTATCGGATCTCTGTTGATCGGTGTCTTAATTATAATAAAAACAAAAAATGCACCTTAGTAATTATTGATCTAAAATCTTTGAAATCTAAAGGTCGAATGATTAAACTGACTCAGAATTTTCTTCCGTACATAAATAATCCATATTTGCAAAAGAAAGAAATTGAAAAAAAAAAGAATCTTCAAATTAGAAGAGAAATATATACATGGAAGCTTTTCGTTCCGGCCGGGACTCGAACCCAGTACCACGCGCTTGGAACCCAACGGTCTAGCCATTAGGCTATCGGAGCTCTGTCGATGGAAGTCTTAAGTATAATAAAAACAAAAAATGCACCTTGGTAATTATTGATTCAAACGCTTTGAAATTTACAGGTCGAATAATTAAACTGACTCAGAATTTTTCTCCCTACATAAATAATCAATATTCGCAAAAGAGAAAAATTTAAAAAAAAAGAAGAAGAAATTTCAAATTAGAAACTAAAAGTATACATTGAAGATTTTCGTTCAGGCTGGGACTCGAACCCAGGGCCACTCGCTTGGAAGCCTAACACTCTAGCCATTAGTCTATGGGAGCTCTGTCGGTGGGAGTTTTAAATATAATAAAAACAAAAAATGCACCTTTGTAATTGTTTACTTAAACACTTTGAAATCTTCGTGTCGAAAAATTAAACTGACTCAGAATTTTCTTCCCTACATAAATAATCAATAATTGCAAAGGAAAGAAATTGAAAAAAAAAAGAATTTTCAAATTAGAAAAGAAATATATACATTGAAGATATTCGCTCCGGCTGGGTCTCGAACCCAGGCCACTCGCTTGGAAGACCAGCGGTCTAGCCATTAGGCTATCGGAGTTCTGTCGAGCGGAGTCTTACTGCCTGACTGATACTGCCTGACTGACAGACTGACTCACTGACTGACTGATACTGACTGACTGACTCACTGACTGACCGAGACTGACTGACTAACTGCCTGACTGACTGAGACTGGACTGACTGACTGACTGACTGACTGACTGACTAACTGACTGACTGAGACTGACTGACTGACTGCTTGACTCTCTGACTGGCTATTTCACTGACTGACTGAATGACTAAATGACTGACGACACTGACTGACTGACTGCTTGACTACCTGACTGACTGCTTGACTGACTAACTGACTGGACAGGACTGACCGACTGATTGACTACCTGACTGACTGCTTGACTGACTAACTGACTGGACAGGACTGACCGACTGATTGACTGACAGACTGACTGAATAAGGATGACTGACAGACTGACTGAATAAGGCTGACTGACTGACTGACTGACAGACTGACTGAATAAGGCTGACCGACTCACTGACTGCCTGACTGACTGACTGACTGAATGACTGACTGACTGACTGACCGAGACTGACTGACTGACTGACTGAGACTGGACTGGACTGACTGACTGACTGACTGACTGAGACTGACTGACTGCTTTAGTGACTAACTGACTGCACAGGACTGACCGACTGACTGACTGACTGACTGCCTGACTGACTGACTGACTGAATGACTGACTGACTGAGACTAAATGACTGACTGCTTGACTGACTGGCTGAAGGACTAACTGACTGACTGAGTGACTGACTGACTGGACTGACTGACTGAGACTGAATGACTGAGTGCTTGACTGATTGACTGTCAGACTGACTGACTGACTTCGCAAAAGGAAAAAATAAAAAAAAAAGAATTTTAAAATTAGAAAAAAATATTTGCATTTAAGATTTCCTTTCCGGCTGGGATTTGAACCCAGGGCGACACTCATGGAAGCCCAACGCTCTCGCCAATATACTATCGGATCTCTGTTGATCGGTGTCTTAATTATAATAAAAACAAAAAATGCACCTTAGTAATTATTGATCTAAAATCTTTGAAATATAAAGGTCGAATGATTAAACTGACTCAGAATTTTCTTCCGTACATAAATAATCCATATTTGCAAAAGAAAGAAATTGAAAAAAAAAAGAATCTTCAAATTAGAAGAGAAATATATACATGGAAGATTTTCGTTCCGGCCGGGACTCGAACCCAGTACCACGCGCTTGGAACCCAACGGTCTAGCCATTAGGCTATCGGAGCTCTGTCGATGGAAGTCTTAAATATAATAAAAACAAAAAATGCACCTTGGTAATTATTGATTCAAACACTTTGAAATTTACAGGTCGAATAATTAAACTGACTCAGAATTTTTCTCCCTACATAAATAATCAATATTCGCAAAAGAGAAAAATTTTAAAAAAAAGAAGAAGAAATTTCAAATTAGAAACTAAAAGTATACATTGAAGATTTTCGTTCAGGCTGGGACTCGAACCCAGGGCCACTCGCTTGGAAGCCTAACACTCTAGCCATTAGTCTATGGGAGCTCTGTCGGTGGGAGTTTTAAATATAATAAAAACAAAAAATGCACCTTTGTAATTGTTTACTTAAACACTTTGAAATCTTTGTGTCGAAAAATTAAACTGACTCAGAATTTTCTTCCCTACATAAATAATCAATAATTGCAAAGGAAAGAAATTGAAAAAAAAAAGAATTTTCAAATTAGAAAAGATATATATACATTGAAGATATTCGCTCCGGCTGGGACTCGAACCCAGGCCACTCGCTTGGAAGACCAGCGGTCTAGCCATTAGGCTATCGGAGTTCTGTCGAGCGGAGTCTTACTGCCTGACTGATACTGCCTGACTGACAGACTGACTCACTGACTGACTGATACTGACTGACTGACTCACTGACTGACCGAGACTGACTGACTAACTGCCTGACTGACTGAGACTGGACTGACTGACTGACTGACTGACTGACTGACTAACTGACTGACTGAGACTGACTGACTGCTTGACTCTCTGACTGGCTATTTCACTGACTGACTGAATGACTAAATGACTGACTGACACTGACTGACTGACTGCTTGACTACCTGACTGACTGCTTGACTGACTAACTGACTGGACAGGACTGACCGACTGACTGACTGAGCGACTGACTGAATAAGGATGACTGACAGACTGACTGACTGACTGACAGACTGACTGAATAAGGCTGACCGACTGACTGCCTGCCTGACTGACTGACTGACTGAATGACTGACTGACTGACTGACCGAGACTGACTGACTGACTGACTGAGACTGGACTGGACTGACTGACTGACTGACTGACTGAGACTGACTGACTGCTTTAGTGACTAACTGACTGCACAGGACTGACCGACTGACTGACTGACTGACTGCCTGACTGACTGACTGACTGAATGACTGACTGACTGAGACTAAATGACTGACTGCTTGACTGACTGGCTGAAGGACTAACTGACTGACTGAGTGACTGACTGACTGGACTGACTGACTGAGACTGAATGACTGAGTGCTTGACTGATTGACTGTCAGACTGACTGACTGACTTCGCAAAAGGGAAAAATAAAAAAAAAAGAATTATAAAATTAGAAAAAAATATTTGCATTTAAGATTTCCTTTCCGGCCGGGACTCGAACCCAGTACCACGCGCTAGGAACCCAACGGTCTAGCTATTAGGCTATCGGAGCTCTGTCGATGGAAGTCTTAAATATAATAAAAACAAAAAATGCACCTTGGTAATTATTGATTCAAACACTTTGAAATTTACAGGTCGAATAATTAAACTGACTCAGAATTTTTCTCCCTACATAAATAATCAATATTCGCAAAAGAGAAAAATTAAAAAAAAAAGAAGAAATTTCAAATTTGAAACTAAAAGTATACATTGAAGATTTTCGTTCAGGCTGGGACTCGAACCCAGGGCCACTCGCTTGGAAGCCTAACACTCTAGCCATTAGTCTATGGGAGCTCTGTCGGTGGGAGTTTTAAATATAATAAAAACAAAAAATGCACCTTGGTAATTGTTTATTTAAACACTTTGAAATCTTCGTGTCGAAAAATTAAACTGACTCAGAATTTTCTTCCCTACATAAATAATCAATAATTGCAAAGGAAAGAAATTGAAAAAAAAAGAATTTTCAAATTAGAAAAGAAATATATACATTGAAGATATTCGCTCCGGATGGGACTCGAACCCAGGCCACTCGCTTGGAAGACCAGCGGTCTAGCCATTAGGCTATCGGAGTTCTGTCGAGCGGAGTCTTACTGCCTGACTGATACTGCCTGACTGACAGACTGACTCACTGACTGACTGATACTGACTGACTGACTCACTGACTGACCGAGACTGACTGACTGACTGACTGACTGACTAACTGACTGACTGAGACTGACTGACTGACTGCTTGACTCTCTGACTGGCTATTTCACTGACTGACTGAATGACTAAATGACTGACTGACACTGACTGACTGACTGCTTGACTACCTGACTGACTGCTTGACTGACTAACTGACTGGACAGGACTGACCAAATGACTGAATGACAGACTAACTGAATAAGGATGACTGACAGACTGACTGAATAAGGCTGACTGACTGACTGACTGACAGACTGACTGAATAAGGCTGACCGACTGACTGACTGCCTGACTGACTGACTGACTGACTGACTGACCGAGACTGACTGACTGACTGACTGAGACTGGACTGGACTGACTGACTGACTGACTGACTGAGACTGACTGACTGCTTTAGTGACTAACTGACTGCACAGGACTGAACGACTGACTGACTGACTGACTGCCTGACTGACTGACTGACTGAATGACTGACTGACTGAGACTAAATGACTGACTGAGTGACTGACTGACTGGACTGACTGACTGAGACTGAATGACTGAGTGCTTGACTGATTGACTGTCAGACTGACTGACTGACTTCGCAAAAGGGAAAAATAAAAAAAAAAGAATTATAAAATTAGAAAAAAATATTTGCATTTAAGATTTCCTTTCCGGCTGGGATTTGAACCCAGGGCGACACTCATGGAAGCCCAACGCTCTCGCCAATATACTATCGGATCTCTGTTGATCGGTGTCTTAATTATAATAAAAACAAAAAATGCACCTTAGTAATTATTGATCTAAAATCTTTGAAATCTAAAGGTCGAATGATTAAACTGACTCAGAATTTTCTTCCGTACATAAGTAATCCATATTTGCAAAAGAAAGAAATTGAAAAAAAAAAGAATCTTCATATTAGAAGAGAAATATATACATGGAAGATTTTCGTTCCGGCCGGGACTCGAACCCAGTACCACGCGCTTGGAACCCAACGGTCTAGCCATTAGGCTATCGGAGCTCTGTCGATGGAAGCCTTAAATATAATAAAAACAAAAAATGCACCTTGGTAATTATTGATTCAAACACTTTGAAATTCACAGGTCGAATAATTAAACTGACTCAGAATTTTTCTCCCTACATAAATAATCAATATTCGCAAAAGAGAAAAATTAAAAAAAAAAGAAGAAGAAATTTCAAATTAGAAACTAAAAGTATACATTGAAGATTTTCGTTCAGGCTGGGACTCGAACCCAGGGCCACTCGCTTGGAAGCCTAACACTCTAGCCATTAGTCTATGGGAGCTCTGTCGGTGGGAGTTTTAAATATAATAAAAACAAAAAATGCACCTTGGTAATTGTTTATTTAAACACTTTGAAATCTTCGTGTCGAAAAATTAAACTGACTCAGAATTTTCTTCCCTACATAAATAATCAATAATTGCAAAGGAAAGAAATTGAAAAAAAAAAGAATTTTCAAATTAGAAAAGAAATATATACATTGAAGATATTCGCTCCGGCTGGGACTCGAACCCAGGCCACTCGCTTGGAAGACCAGCGGTCTAGCCATTAGGCTATCGGAGTTCTGTCGAGCGGAGTCTTACTGCCTGACTGATACTGCCTGACTGACAGACTGACTCACTGACTGACTGATACTGACTGACTGACTCACTGACTGACCGAGACTGACTGACTAACTGCCTGACTGACTGAGACTGGACTGACTGACTGACTGACTGACTGACTGACTAACTGACTGACTGAGACTGACTGACTGACTGCTTGACTCTCTGACTGGCTATTTCACTGACTGACTGAATGACTAAATGACTGACTGACACTGACTGACTGACTGCTTGACTACCTGACTGACTGCTTGACTGACTAACTGACTGGACAGGACTGACCGACTGACTGACTGAGCGACTGACTGAATAAGGATGACTGACAGACTGACTGACTGACTGACAGACTGACTGAATAAGGCTGACCGACTGACTGCCTGCCTGACTGACTGACTGACTGAATGACTGACTGACTGACTGACCGAGACTGACTGACTGACTGACTGAGACTGGACTGGACTGACTGACTGACTGACTGACTGAGACTGACTGACTGCTTTAGTGACTAACTGACTGCACAGGACTGACCGACTGACTGACTGACTGACTGCCTGACTGACTGACTGACTGAATGACTGACTGACTGAGACTAAATGACTGACTGCTTGACTGACTGGCTGAAGGACTAACTGACTGACTGAGTGACTGACTGACTGGACTGACTGACTGAGACTGAATGACTGAGTGCTTGACTGATTGACTGTCAGACTGACTGACTGACTTCGCAAAAGGGAAAAATAAAAAAAAAAGAATTATAAAATTAGAAAAAAATATTTGCATTTAAGACTTCCTTTCCGGCCGGGACTCGAACCCAGTACCACGCGCTAGGAACCCAACGGTCTAGCTATTAGGCTATCGGAGCTCTGTCGATGGAAGTCTTAAATATAATAAAAACAAAAAATGCACCTTGGTAATTATTGATTCAAACACTTTGAAATTTACAGGTCGAATAATTAAACTGACTCAGAATTTTTCTCCCTACATAAATAATCAATATTCGCAAAAGAGAAAAATTAAAAAAAAAAGAAGAAATTTCAAATTAGAAACTAAAAGTATACATTGAAGATTTTCGTTCAGGCTGGGACTCGAACCCAGGGCCACTCGCTTGGAAGCCTAACACTCTAGCCATTAGTCTATGGGAGCTCTGTCGGAGGGAGTTTTAAATATAATAAAAACAAAAAATGCACCTTGGTAATTGTTTATTTAAACACTTTGAAATCTTTGTGTCGAAAAATTAAACTGACTCAGAATTTTCTTCCCTACATAAATAATCAATAATTGCAAAGGAAAGAAATTGAAAAAAAAAGAATTTTCAAATTAGAAAAGAAATATATACATTGAAGATATTCGCTCCGGATGGGACTCGAACCCAGGCCACTCGCTTGGAAGACCAGCGGTCTAGCCATTAGGCTATCGGAGTTCTGTCGAGCGGAGTCTTACTGCCTGACTGATACTGCCTGACTGACAGACTGACTCACTGACTGACTGATACTGACTGACTGACTCACTGACTGACCGAGACTGACTGACTGACTGACTGACTGACTAACTGACTGACTGAGACTGACTGACTGACTGCTTGACTCTCTGACTGGCTATTTCACTGACTGACTGAATGTTTAAATGACTGACTGACACTGACTGACTGACTGCTTGACTACCTGACTGACTGCTTGACTGACTAACTGACTGGACAGGACTGACCAAATGACTGACTGACAGACTAACTGAATAAGGATGACTGACAGACTGACTGAATAAGGCTGACTGACTGACTGACTGACAGACTGACTGAATAAGGCTGACCGACTGACTGCCTGACTGACTGACTGACTGAATGACTGACTGACTGACTGACCGAGACTGACTGACTGACTGACTGAGACTGGACTGGACTGACTGACTGACTGACTGACTGAGACTGACTGACTGAATGACTGACTGACTGAGACTAAATGACTGACTGCTTGACTGACTGGCTGAAGGACTAACTGACTGACTGAGTGACTGACTGACTGGACTGACTGACTGAGACTGAATGACTGAGTGCTTGACTGATTGACTGTCAGACTGACTGACTGACTTCGCAAAAGGGAAAAATAAAAAAAAAAGAATTATAAAATTAGAAAAAAATATTTGCATTTAAGATTTCCTTTCCGGCTGGGATTTGAACCCAGGGCGACACTCATGGAAGCCCAACGCTCTCGCCAATATACTATCGGATCTCTGTTGATCGGTGTCTTAATTATAATAAAAACAAAAAATGCACCTTAGTAATTATTGATCTAAAATCTTTGAAATCTAAAGGTCGAATGATTAAACTGACTCAGAATTTTCTTCCGTACATAAATAATCCATATTTGCAAAAGAAAGAAATTGAAAAAAAAAAGAATCTTCAAATTAGAAGAGAAATACATACATGGAAGCTTTTCGTTCCGGCCGGGACTCGAACCCAGTACCACGCGCTTGGAACCCAACGGTCTAGCCATTAGGCTATCGGAGCTCTGTCGATGGAAGTCTTAAGTATAATAAAAACAAAAAATGCACCTTGGTAATTATTGATTCAAACACTTTGAAATTTACAGGTCGAATAATTAAACTGACTCAGAATTTTTCTCCCTACATAAATAATCAATATTCGCAAAAGAGAAAAATTTAAAAAAAAAGAAGAAGAAATTTCAAATTAGAAACTAAAAGTATACATTGAAGATTTTCGTTCAGGCTGGGACTCGAACCCAGGGCCACTCGCTTGGAAGCCTAACACTCTAGCCATTAGTCTATGGGAGCTCTGTCGGTGGGAGTTTTAAATATAATAAAAACAAAAAATGCACCTTTGTAATTGTTTACTTAAACACTTTGAAATCTTCGTGTCGAAAAATTAAACTGACTCAGAATTTTCTTCCCTACATAAATAATCAATAATTGCAAAGGAAAGAAATTGAAAAAAAAAAGAATTTTCAAATTAGAAAAGAAATATATACATTGAAGATATTCGCTCCGGCTGGGTCTCGAACCCAGGCCACTCGCTTGGAAGACCAGCGGTCTAGCCATTAGGCTATCGGAGTTCTGTCGAGCGGAGTCTTACTGCCTGACTGATACTGCCTGACTGACAGACTGACTCACTGACTGACTGATACTGACTGACTGACTCACTGACTGACCGAGACTGACTGACTAACTGCCTGACTGACTGAGACTGGACTGACTGACTGACTGACTGACTGACTGACTAACTGACTGACTGAGACTGACTGACTGACTGCTTGACTCTCTGACTGGCTATTTCACTGACTGACTGAATGACTAAATGACTGACGACACTGACTGACTGACTGCTTGACTACCTGACTGACTGCTTGACTGACTAACTGACTGGACAGGACTGACCGACTGATTGACTACCTGACTGACTGCTTGACTGACTAACTGACTGGACAGGACTGACCGACTGATTGACTGACAGACTGACTGAATAAGGATGACTGACAGACTGACTGAATAAGGCTGACTGACTGACTGACTGACAGACTGACTAAATAAGGCTGACCGACTCACTGACTGCCTGACTGACTGACTGACTGAATGACTGACTGACTGACTGACCGAGACTGACTGACTGACTGACTGAGACTGGACTGGACTGACTGACTGACTGACTGACTGAGACTGACTGACTGCTTTAGTGACTAACTGACTGCACAGGACTGACCGACTGACTGACTGACTGACTGCCTGACTGACTGACTGAATGACTGACTGACTGAGACTAAATGACTGACTGCTTGACTGACTGGCTGAAGGACTAACTGACTGACTGAGTGACTGACTGACTGGACTGACTGACTGAGACTGAATGACTGAGTGCTTGACTGATTGACTGTCAGACTGACTGACTGACTTCGCAAAAGGAAAAAATAAAAAAAAAAGAATTATAAAATTAGAAAAAAATATTTGCATTTAAGATTTCCTTTCCGGCTGGGATTTGAACCCAGGGCGACACTCATGGAAGCCCAACGCTCTCGCCAATATACTATCGGATCTCTGTTGATCGGTGTCTTAATTATAATAAAAACAAAAAATGCACCTTAGTAATTATTGATCTAAAATCTTTGAAATATAAAGGTCGAATGATTAAACTGACTCAGAATTTTCTTCCGTACATAAATAATCCATATTTGCAAAAGAAAGAAATTGAAAAAAAAAGAATCTTCAAATTAGAAGAGAAATATATACATGGAAGATTTTCGTTCCGGCCGGGACTCGAACCCAGTACCACGCGCTTGGAACCCAACGGTCTAGCCATTAGGCTATCTGAGCTCTGTCGATGGAAGTCTTAAATATAATAAAAACAAAAAATGCACCTTGGTAATTATTGATTCAAACACTTTGAAATTTACAGGTCGAATAATTAAACTGACTCAGAATTTTTCTCCCTACATAAATAATCAATATTCGCAAAAGAGAAAAATTAAAAAAAAAAGAAGAAGAAATTTCAAATTAGAAACTAAAAGTATACATTGAAGATTTTCGTTCAGGCTGGGACTCGAACCCAGGGCCACTCGCTTGGAAGCCTAACACTCTAGCGATTAGTCTATGGGAGCTCTGTCGGTGGGAGTTTTAAATATAATAAAAACAAAAAATGCACCTTTGTAATTGTTTACTTAAACACTTTGAAATCTTCGTGTCGAAAAATTAAACTGACTCAGAATTTTCTTCCCTACATAAATAATCAATAATTGCAAAGGAAAGAAATTGAAAAAAAAAAGAATTTTCAAATTAGAAAAGAAATATATACATTGAAGATATTCGCTCCGGCTGGGTCTCGAACCCAGGCCACTCGCTTGGAAGACCAGCGGTCTAGCCATTAGGCTATCGGAGCTCTGTCGATGGAAGTCTTAAGTATAATAAAAACAAAAAATGCACCTTGGTAATTATTGATTCAAACACTTTGAAATTTACAGGTCGAATAATTAAACTGACTCAGAATTTTTCTCCCTACATAAATAATCAATATTCGCAAAAGAGAAAAATTTAAAAAAAAAGAAGAAGAAATTTCAAATTAGAAACTAAAAGTATACATTGAAGATTTTCGTTCAGGCTGGGACTCGAACCCAGGGCCACTCGCTTGGAAGCCTAACACTCTAGCCATTAGTCTATGGGAGCTCTGTCGGTGGGAGTTTTAAATATAATAAAAACAAAAAATGCACCTTTGTAATTGTTTACTTAAACACTTTGAAATCTTCGTGTCGAAAAATTAAACTGACTCAGAATTTTCTTCCCTACATAAATAATCAATAATTGCAAAGGAAAGAAATTGAAAAAAAAAAGAATTTTCAAATTAGAAAAGAAATATATACATTGAAGATATTCGCTCCGGCTGGGTCTCGAACCCAGGCCACTCGCTTGGAAGACCAGCGGTCTAGCCATTAGGCTATCGGAGTTCTGTCGAGCGGAGTCTTACTGCCTGACTGATACTGCCTGACTGACAGACTGACTCACTGACTGACTGATACTGACTGACTGACTCACTGACTGACCGAGACTGACTGACTAACTGCCTGACTGACTGAGACTGGACTGACTGACTGACTGACTGACTGACTGACTAACTGACTGACTGAGACTGACTGACTGACTGCTTGACTCTCTGACTGGCTATTTCACTGACTGACTGAATGACTAAATGACTGACGACACTGACTGACTGACTGCTTGACTACCTGACTGACTGCTTGACTGACTAACTGACTGGACAGGACTGACCGACTGATTGACTACCTGACTGACTGCTTGACTGACTAACTGACTGGACAGGACTGACCGACTGATTGACTGACAGACTGACTGAATAAGGATGACTGACAGACTGACTGAATAAGGCTGACTGACTGACTGACTGACAGACTGACTAAATAAGGCTGACCGACTCACTGACTGCCTGACTGACTGACTGACTGAATGACTGACTGACTGACTGACCGAGACTGACTGACTGACTGACTGAGACTGGACTGGACTGACTGACTGACTGACTGACTGAGACTGACTGACTGCTTTAGTGACTAACTGACTGCACAGGACTGACCGACTGACTGACTGACTGACTGCCTGACTGACTGACTGAATGACTGACTGACTGAGACTAAATGACTGACTGCTTGACTGACTGGCTGAAGGACTAACTGACTGACTGAGTGACTGACTGACTGGACTGACTGACTGAGACTGAATGACTGAGTGCTTGACTGATTGACTGTCAGACTGACTGACTGACTTCGCAAAAGGAAAAAATAAAAAAAAAAGAATTATAAAATTAGAAAAAAATATTTGCATTTAAGATTTCCTTTCCGGCTGGGATTTGAACCCAGGGCGACACTCATGGAAGCCCAACGCTCTCGCCAATATACTATCGGATCTCTGTTGATCGGTGTCTTAATTATAATAAAAACAAAAAATGCACCTTAGTAATTATTGATCTAAAATCTTTGAAATATAAAGGTCGAATGATTAAACTGACTCAGAATTTTCTTCCGTACATAAATAATCCATATTTGCAAAAGAAAGAAATTGAAAAAAAAAGAATCTTCAAATTAGAAGAGAAATATATACATGGAAGATTTTCGTTCCGGCCGGGACTCGAACCCAGTACCACGCGCTTGGAACCCAACGGTCTAGCCATTAGGCTATCTGAGCTCTGTCGATGGAAGTCTTAAATATAATAAAAACAAAAAATGCACCTTGGTAATTATTGATTCAAACACTTTGAAATTTACAGGTCGAATAATTAAACTGACTCAGAATTTTTCTCCCTACATAAATAATCAATATTCGCAAAAGAGAAAAATTTAAAAAAAAATAAGAAGAAATTTCAAATTAGAAACTAAAAGTATACATTGAAGATTTTCGTTCAGGCTGGGACTCGAACCCAGGGCCACTCGCTTGGAAGCCTAACACTCTAGCCATTAGTCTATGGGAGCTCTGTCGGTGGGAGTTTTAAATATAATAAAAACAAAAAATGCACCTTTGTAATTGTTTACTTAAACACTTTGAAATCTTCGTGTCGAAAAATTAAACTGACTCAGAATTTTCTTCCCTACATAAATAATCAATAATTGCAAAGGAAAGAAATTGAAAAAAAAAAGAATTTTCAAATTAGAAAAGAAATATATACATTGAAGATATTCGCTCCGGCTGGGACTCGAACCCAGGCCACTCGCTTGGAAGACCAGCGGTCTAGCCATTAGGCTATCGGAGTTCTGTCGAGCGGAGTCTTACTGCCTGACTGATACTGCCTGACTGACAGACTGACTCACTGACTGACTGATACTGACTGACTGACTCACTGACTGACCGAGACTGACTGACTAACTGCCTGACTGACTGAGACTGGACTGACTGACTGACTGACTGACTGACTAACTGACTGACTGAGACTGACTGACTGACTGCTTGACTCTCTGACTGGCTATTTCACTGACTGACTGAATGACTAAATGACTGACTGACACTGACTGACTGACTGCTTGACTACCTGACTGACTGCTTGACTGACTAACTGACTGGACAGGACTGACCGACTGACTGACTGAGCGACTGACTGAATAAGGATGACTGACAGACTGACTGACTGACTGACAGACTGACTGAATAAGGCTGACCGACTGACTGCCTGCCTGACTGACTGACTGACTGAATGACTGACTGACTGACTGACCGAGACTGACTGACTGACTGACTGAGACTGGACTGGACTGACTGACTGACTGACTGACTGAGACTGACTGACTGCTTTAGTGACTAACTGACTGCACAGGACTGACCGACTGACTGACTGACTGACTGCCTGACTGACTGACTGACTGAATGACTGACTGACTGAGACTAAATGACTGACTGCTTGACTGACTGGCTGAAGGACTAACTGACTGACTGAGTGACTGACTGACTGGACTGACTGACTGAGACTGAATGACTGAGTGCTTGACTGATTGACTGTCAGACTGACTGACTGACTTCGCAAAAGGGAAAAATAAAAAAAAAAGAATTATAAAATTAGAAAAAAATATTTGCATTTAAGATTTCCTTTCCGGCCGGGACTCGAACCCAGTACCACGCGCTAAGAACCCAACGGTCTAGCTATTAGGCTATCGGAGCTCTGTCGATGGAAGTCTTAAATATAATAAAAACAAAAAATGCACCTTAGTAATTATTGATTCAAACACTTTGAAATTTACAGGTCGAATAATTAAACTGACTCAGAATTTTTCTCCCTACATAAATAATCAATATTCGCAAAAGAGAAAAATTAAAAAAAAAAGAAGAAATTTCAAATTAGAAACTAAAAGTATACATTGAAGATTTTCGTTCAGGCTGGGACTCGAACCCAGGGCCACTCGCTTGGAAGCCTAACACTCTAGCCATTAGTCTATGGGAGCTCTGTCGGTGGGAGTTTTAAATATAATAAAAACAAAAAATGCACCTTGGTAATTGTTTATTTAAACACTTTGAAATCTTCGTGTCGAAAAATTAAACTGACTCAGAATTTTCTTCCCTACATAAATAATCAATAATTGCAAAGGAAAGAAATTGAAAAAAAAAGAATTTTCAAATTAGAAAAGAAATATATACATTGAAGATATTCGCTCCGGCTGGGACTCGAACCCAGGCCACTCGCTTGGAAGACCAGCGGTCTAGCCATTAGGCTATCGGAGTTCGGTCGAGCGGAGTCTTACTGCCTGACTGATACTGCCTGACTGACAGACTGACTCACTGACTGACTGATACTGACTGACTGACTCACTGACTGACCGAGACTGACTGACTGACAGACTAACTGACTGACTGAGACTGACTGACTGACTGCTTGACTCTCTGACTGGCTATTTCACTGACTGACTGAATGACTAAATGACTGACTGACACTGACTGACTGACTGCTTGACTACCTGACTGACTGCTTGACTGACTAACTGACTGGACAGGACTGACCGACTGATTGACTGACAGACTGACTGAATAAGGATGACTGACAGACTGACTGAATAAGGCTGACTGACTGACTGACTGACAGACTGACTGAATAAGGCTGACCGACTGACTGCCTGACTGACTGACTGACTGAATGACTGACTGACTGACTGACCGAGACTGACTGACTGACTGACTGAGACTGGACTGGACTGACTGACTGACTGACTGACTGAGACTGACTGACTGCTTTAGTGACTAACTGACTGCACAGGACTGACCGACTGACTGACTGACTGACTGCCTGACTGACTGAGACTAAATGACTGACTGCTTGACTGACTGGCTGAAGGACTAACTGACTGACTGAGTGACTGACTGACTGGACTGACTGACTGAGACTGAATGACTGAGTGCTTGACTGATTGACTGTCAGACTGACTGACTGACTTCGCAAAAGGGAAAAATAAAAAAAAAAGAATTATAAAATTAGAAAAAAATATTTGCATTTAAGATTTCCTTTCCGGCTGGGATTTGAACCCAGGGCGACACTCATGGAAGCCCAACGCTCTCGCCAATATACTATCGGATCTCTGTTGATCGGTGTCTTAATTATAATAAAAACAAAAAATGCACCTTAGTAATTATTGATCTAAAATCTTTGAAATCTAAAGGTCGAATGATTAAACTGACTCAGAATTTTCTTCCGTACATAAATAATCCATATTTGCAAAAGAAAGAAATTGAAAAAAAAAAGAATCTTCAAATTAGAAGAGAAATATATACATGGAAGATTTTCGTTCCGGCCGGGACTCGAACCCAGTACCACGCGCTTGGAACCCAACGGTCTAGCCATTAGGCTATCGGAGCTCTGTCGATGGAAGTCTTAAATATAATAAAAACAAAAAATGCACCTTGGTAATTATTGATTCAAACACTTTGAAATTTACAGGTCGAATAATTAAACTGACTCAGAATTTTTCTCCCTACATAAATAATCAATATTCGCAAAAGAGAAAAATTTAAAAAAAAGAAGAAGAAATTTCAAATTAGAAACTAAAAGTATACATTGAAGATTTTCGTTCAGGCTGGGACTCGAACCCAGGGCCACTCGCTTGGAAGCCTAACACTCTAGCCATTAGTCTATGGGAGCTCTGTCGGTGGGAGTTTTAAATATAATAAAAACAAAAAATGCACCTTTGTAATTGTTTACTTAAACACTTTGAAATCTTTGTGTCGAAAAATTAAACTGACTCAGAATTTTCTTCCCTACATAAATAATCAATAATTGCAAAGGAAAGAAATTGAAAAAAAAAGAATTTTCAAATTAGAAAAGAAATATATACATTGAAGATATTCGCTCCGGCTGGGACTCGAACCCAGGCCACTCGCTTGGAAGACCAGCGGTCTAGCCATTAGGCTATCGGAGTTCTGTCGAGCGGAGTCTTACTGCCTGACTGATACTGCCTGACTGTCAGACTGACTCACTGATACTGACTGACTGACTCACTGACTGACCGAGACTGACTGACTAACTGCCTGACTGACTGAGACTGGACTGACTGACTGACTGACTGACTAACTGACTGACTGAGACTGACTGACTGACTGCTTGACTCTCTGACTGGCTATTTCACTGACTGACTGAATGACTAAATGACTGACTGACACTGACTGACTGACTGCGTGACTACCTGACTGACTGCTTGACTGACTAACTGACTGGACAGGACTGACCGACTGACTGACTGACAGACTGACTGAATAAGGATGACTGACAGACTGACTGAATAAGGCTGACTGACTGACTGACTGACAGACTGACTGAACAAGGCTGACCGACTGACTGACTGCCTGACTGACTGACTGACTGAATGACTGACTGACTGACTGACCGAGACTGACTGACTGACTGACTGAGACTGGACTGGACTGACTGACTGACTGACTGACTGAGACTGACTGACTGCTTTAGTGACTAACTGACGGCACAGGACTGACCGACTGACTGACTGACTGACTGCCTGACTGACTGACTGACTGAATGACTGACTGACTGAGACTAAATGACTGACTGCTTGACTGACTGGCTGAAGGACTAACTGACTGACTGAGTGACTGACTGGCTGGACTGACTGACTGAGACTGAATGACTGAGTGCTTGACTGATTGACTGTCAGACTGACTGACTGACTTCGCAAAAGGGAAAAATAAAAAAAAAGAATTATAAAATTAGAAAAAAATATTTGCATTTAATATTTCCTTTCCGGCTGGGATTTGAACCCAGGGCGACACTCATGGAAGCCCAACGCTCTCGCCAATATACTATCGGATCTCTGTTGATCGGTGTCTTAATTATAATAAAAACAAAAAAAGCACCTTAGTAATTATTGATCTAAAATCTTTGAAATCTAAAGGTCGAATGATTAAACTGACTCAGAATTTTCTTCCGTACATAAATAATCCATATTTGCAAAAGAAAGAAATTGAAAAAAAAAAGAATCTTCAAATTAGAAGAGAAATATATACATGGAAGATTTTCGTTTCGGCCAGGACTCGAACCCAGTACCACGCGCTTGGAACCCAACGGTCTAGCCATTAGGCTATCGGAGCTCTGTCGATGGAAGTCTTAAATATAATAAAAACAAAAAATGAACCTTGGTAATTATTGATTCAAACACTTTGAAATTTACAGGTCGAATAATTAAACTGACTCAGAATTTTTCTCCCTACATAAATAATCAATATTCGCAAAAGAGAAAAATTTAAAAAAAAAGAAGAAGAAATTTCAAATTAGAAACTAAAAGTGTACATTGAAGATTTTCGTTCAGGCTGGGACTCGAACCCAGGGCCACTCGCTTGGAAGCCTAACACTCTAGCCATTAGTCTATGGGAGCTCTGTCGGTGGGAGTTTTAAATATAATAAAAACAAAAAATGCACCTTTGTAATTGTTTACTTAAACACTTTGAAATCTTCGTGTCGAAAAATTAAACTGACTCAGAATTTTCTTCCCTACATAAATAATCAATAATTGCAAAGGAAAGAAATTGAAAAAAAAAAGAATTTTCAAATTAGAAAAGAAATATATACATTGAAGATATTCGCTCCGGCTGGGTCTCGAACCCAGGCCACTCGCTTGGAAGACCAGCGGTCTAGCCATTAGGCTATCGGAGTTCTGTCGAGCGGAGTCTTACTGCCTGACTGAGACTGCCTGACTGACAGACTGACTCACTGACTGACTGATACTGACTGACTGACTGACTCACTGACTGACCGAGACTGACTGACTGACTCACTGACTGACCGAGCATGACTGACTGAGACTGGACTGACTGACTGACTGACTGACTGCTTGACTACCTGACTGACTGCTTGACTGACTGACAGCCTGACTGAATAAGGATGACTGACAGACTGACTGAATAAGGCTGACCGACTGACTGAGTGACAGACTGACTGAATAAGGCTGACCGACTCACTGACTGCCTGACTGACTGACTGACTGAATGACTGACTGACTGACTGACCGAGACTGACTGTCTGACTGACTGAGACTGGACTGGACTGACTGACTGACTGACTGACTGAGACTGACTGACTGCTTTAGTGACTAACTGACTGCACAGGACTGACCGACTGACTGACTGCCTGACTGACTGACTGACTGAATGACTGACTGACTGAGACTAAATGACTGACTGCTTGACTGACTGGCTGAAGGACTAACTGACTGACTGAGTGACTGACTGACTGGACTGACTGACTGAGACTGAATGACTGAGTGCTTGACTGATTGACTGTCAGACTGACTGACTGACTTCGCAAAAGGGAAAAATAAAAAAAAAAGAATTATAAAATTAGAAAAAAATATTTGCATTTAAGATTTCCTTTCCGGCTGGGATTTGAACCCAGGGCGACACTCATGGAAGCCCAACGCTCTCGCCAATATACTATCGGATCTCTGTTGATCGGTGTCTTAATTATAATAAAAACAAAAAATGCACCTTAGTAATTATTGATCTAAAATCTTTGAAATCCAAAGGTCGAATGATTAAACTGACTCAGAATTTTCTTCCGTACATAAATAATCCATATTTGCAAAAGAAAGAAATTGAAAAAAAAAAGAATCTTTAAATAAGAAGAGAAATATACACATGGAAGATTTTCGTTCCGGCCGGGACTCGAACCCAGTACCACGCGCTTGGAACCCAACGGACTAGCCATTAGGCTATCGGAGCTCTGTCGATGGAAGTCTTAAATATAATCAAAACAAAAAATGCACCTTGGTAATTATTGATTCAAACACTTTGAAATTTATAGGTCGAATAATTAAACTGACTCAGAATTTTTCTCCCTACATAAATAATCAATATTCGCAAAAGAGAAACATTAAAAAAAAAGAAGAAGAAATTTCAAATTAGAAACTAAAAGTATACATTGAAGATTCTCGTTCAGGCTGGGACTCGAACCCAGGGCCACTCGCTTGGAAGCCTAACACTCTAGCCATTAGTCTATGGGAGCTCTGTCGGTGGGTGTTTTAAATATAGTAAAAACAAAAAATGCACCTTGGTAATTGTTTATTTAAACACTTTGAAATCTTTGTGTCGAAAAATTAAACTGACTCAGAATTTTCTTCCCTACATAAATAATCAATAATTGCAAAGGAAAGAAATTGAAAAAAAAAAAGAATTTTCAAATTAGAAAAGAAATATATACATTGAAGATATTCGCTCCAGCTGGGACTCGAACCCAGGCCACTCGCTTGGAAGACCAGCGGTCTAGCCATTAGGCTATCGGAGTTCTGTCGAGCGGAGTCTTACTGCCTGACTGATACTGCCTGACTGACAGACTGACTCACTGACTGACTGATACTGACTGACTGACTCACTGACTGACCGAGACTGTCTGACTAACTGCCTGACTGACTGAGACTGGACTGACTGACTGACTGACTGACTAACTGACTGACTGAGACTGACTGACTGACTGCTTGACTACCTGACTGACTGCTTGACTGACTAACTGACTGGACAGGACTGACCGACTGACTGACTGACAGACTGACTGAATAAGGATGACTGACAGACTGACTGAATAAGGCTGACTGACTGACTGACTGACAGACTGACTGAATAAGGCTGACCGACTGACTGACTGCCTGACTGATTGACTGACTGAATGACTGACTAACTGACTGACTGAGACTGGACTGGACTGACTGACTGACTGACTGACTGAGACTGACTGACTGCTTTAGTGACTAACTGACTGCACAGGACTGACCGACTGACTGCCTGACTGACTGCCTGACTGACTGACTGACTGAATGACTGACTGACTAAGACTAAATGACTGACTGCTTGACTGACTGGCTGAAGGACTAACTGACTGACTGAGTGACTGACTGACTGGACTGACTGACTGAGACTGAATGACTGAGTGCTTGACTGATTGACTGTCAGACTGACTGACTGACTTCGCAAAAGGGAAAAATAAAAAAAAAAAGAATTATAAAATTAAAAAAAAATATTTGCATTTAAGATTTCCTTTCCGGCCGGGACTCGAACCCAGTACCACGCGCTAGGAACCCAACGGTCTAGCCATTAGGCTATCGGAGCTCTGTCGATGGAAGTCTTAAATATAATAAAAACAAAAAATGCACCTTGGTAATTATTGATTCAAACACTTTGAAATTTACAGGTCGAATAATTAAACTGACTCAGAATTTTTCTCCCTACATAAATAATCAATATTCGCAAAAAGAAAAATTTAAAAAAAAAGAAGAAGAAATTTCAAATTAGAAACTAAAAGTATACATTGAAGATTTTCGTTCAGGCTGGGACTCGAACCCAGGGCCACTCGCTTGGAAGTCTAACACTCTAGCCATTAGTCTATGGGAGCTCTGTCGGTGGGAGTTTTAAATATAATAAAAACAAAAAATGCACCTTTGTAATTGTTTACTTAAACACTTTGAAATCTTTGTGTCGAAAAATTAAACTGACTCAGAATTTTCTTCCCTACATAAATAATCAATAATTGCAAAGGAAAGAAATTGAAAAAAAAAAGAATTTTCAAATTAGAAAAGAAATATATACATTGAAGATATTCGCTCCGGCTGGGACTCGAACCCAGGCCACTCGCTTGGAAGATCAGCGGTCTAGCCATTAGGCTATCGGAGTTCTGTCGAGCGGAGTCTTACTGCCTGACTGATACTGCCTGACTGACAGACTGACTCACTGATACTGACTGACTGACTCACTGACTGACCGAGACTGACTGACTAACTGCCTGACTGACTGAGACTGGACTGACTGACTGACTGACTGACTGACTGACTAACTGACTGACTGAGACTGACTGACTGACTGCTTGACTCTCTGACTGGCTATTTCACTGACTGACTGAATGACTAAATGACTGACTGACACTGACTGACTGACTGCTTGACTACCTGACTGACTGCTTGACTGACTAACTGACTGGACAGGACTGACCGACTGACTGACTGACAGACTGACTGAATAAGGATGACTGACAGACTGACTGAATAAGGCTGACTGACTGACTGACTGACAGACTGACTGAACAAGGCTGACCGACTGACTGACTGCCTGACTGACTGACTGACTGAATGACTGACTGACTGACTGACCGAGACTGACTGACTGACTGACTGAGACTGGACTGGACTGACTGACTGACTGACTGACTGAGACTGACTGACTGCTTTAGTGACTAACTGACTGCACAGGACTGACCGACTGACTGACTGACTGACTGCCTGACTGACTGACTGACTGAATGACTGACTGACTGAGACTAAATGACTGACTGCTTGACTGACTGGCTGAAGGACTAACTGACTGACTGAGTGACTGACTGGCTGGACTGACTGACTGAGACTGAATGACTGAGTGCTTGACTGATTGACTGTCAGACTGACTGACTGACTTCGCAAAAGGGAAAAATAAAAAAAAAGAATTATAAAATTAGAAAAAAATATTTGCATTTCAGATTTCCTTTCCGGCTGGGATTTGAACCCAGGGCGACACTCATGGAAGCCCAACGCTCTCGCCAATATACTATCGGATCTCTGTTGATCGGTGTCTTAATTATAATAAAAACAAAAAATGCACCTTAGTAATTATTGATCTAAAATCTTTGAAAACTAAAGGTCGAATGATTAAACTGACTCAGAATTTTCTTCCGTACATAAATAATCCATATTTGCAAAAGAAAGAAATTGAAAAAAAAAAGAATCTTCAAATTAGAAGAGAAATATATACATGGAAGCTTTTCGTTCCGGCCGGGACTCGAACCCAGTACCACGCGCTTGGAACCCAACGGTCTAGCCATTAGGCTATCGGAGCTCTGTCGATGGAAGTCTTAAATATAATAAAAACAAAAAATGCACCTTGGTAATTATTGATTCAAACACTTTGAAATTTACAGGTCGAATAATTAAACTGACTCAGAATTTTTCTCCCTACATTAATAATCAATATTCGCAAAAGAGAAAAATTAAAAAAAAAGAAGAAGAAATTTCAAATTAGAAACTAAAAGTATACATTGAAGATTTTCGTTCAGGCTGGGACTCGAACCCAGGGCCACTCGCTTGGAAGCCTAACACTCTAGCCATTAGTCTATGGGAGCTCTGTCGGTGGGAGTTTTAAATATAATAAAAACAAAAAATGCACCTTGGTAATTGTTTATTTAAACACTTTGAAATCTTCGTGTCGAAAAATTAAACTGACTCAGAATTTTCTTCCCTACATAAATAATCAATAATTGCAAAGGAAAGAAATTGAAAAAAAAAAGAATTTTCAAATTAGAAAAGAAATATATACATTGAAGATATTCGCTCCGGCTGGGACTCGAACCCAGGCCACTCGCTTGGAAGACCAGCGGTCTAGCCATTAGGCTATCGGAGTTCTGTCGAGCGGAGTCTTACTGCCTGACTGATACTGCCTGACTGACAGACTGACTCACTGACTGACTGATACTGACTGACTGACTCACTGACTGACCGAGACTGACTGACTAACTGCCTGACTGACTGAGACTGGACTGACTGACTGACTGACTGACTAACTGACTGACTGAGACTGACTGACTGACTGCTTGACTCTCTGACTGACTGAATGACTAAATGACTGACTGACACTGACTGACTGACTGCTTGACTACCTGACTGACTGCTTGACTGACTGGACAGGACTGACCGACTGACTGACTGACAGACTGACTGAATAAGGCTGACTGACTGACTGACTGACAGACTGACTGAATAAGGCTGACCGACTGACTGACTGCCTGACTGACTGACTGACTGAATGACTGACTGACTGACTGACCGAGTCTGACTGACTGACTGACTGAGACTGGACTGGACTGACTGACTGACTGACTGACTGAGACTGACTGACTGCTTTAGTGACTAACTGACTGCACAGGACTGACCGACTGACTGACTGACTGACTGCCTGACTGACTGACTGACTGAATGACTGACTGACTGAGACTAAATGACTGACTGCTTGACTGACTGGCCGAAGGACTAACTGACTGACTGAGTGACTGACTGACTGGACTGACTGACTGAGACTGAATGACTGAGTGCTTGACTGATTGACTGTCAGACTGACTGACTGACTTCGCAAAAGGGAAAAATAAAAAAAAAGAATTATAAAATTAGAAAAAAATATTTGCATTTAAGATTTCCTTTCCGGCTGGGATTTGAACCCAGGGCGACACTCATGGAAGCCCAACGCTCTCGCCAATATACTATCGGATCTCTGTTGATCGGTGTCTTAATTATAATAAAAACAAAAAATGCACCTTAGTAATTATTGATCTAAAATCTTTGAAATCCAAAGGTCGAATGATTAAACTGACTCAGAATTTTCTTCCGTACATAAATAATCCATATTTGCAAAAGAAAGAAATTGAAAAAAAAAGAATCTTTAAATAAGAAGAGAAATATACACATGGAAGATTTTCGTTCCGGCCGGGACTCGAACCCAGTACCACGCGCTTGGAACCCAACGGACTAGCCATTAGGCTATCGGAGCTCTGTCGATGGAAGTCTTAAATATAATCAAAACAAAAAATGCACCTTGGTAATTATTGATTCAAACACTTTGAAATTTACAGGTCGAATAATTAAACTGACTCAGAATTTTTCTCCCTACATAAATAATCAATATTCGCAAAAGAGAAACATTAAGAAAAAAGAAGAAGAAATTTCAAATTAGAAACTAAAAGTATACATTGAAGATTTTCGTTCAGGCTGGGACTCGAACCCAGGGCCACTCGCTTGGAAGCCTAACACTCTAGCCATTAGTCTATGGGAGCTCTGTCGGTGGGTGTTTTAAATATAGTAAAAACAAAAAATGCACCTTGGTAATTGTTTATTTAAACACTTTGAAATCTTCGTGTCGAAAAATTAAACTGACTCAGAATTTTCTTCCCTACATAAATAATCAATAATTGCAAAGGAAAGAAATTGAAAAAAAAAAGAATTTTCAAATTAGAAAAGAAATATATACATTGAAGATATTCGCTCCAGCTGGGACTCGAACTCAGGCCACTCGCTTGGAAGACCAGCGGTCTAGCCATTAGGCTATCGGAGTTCTGTCGAGCGGAGTCTTACTGCCTGACTGATACTGCCTGACTGACAGACTGACTCACTGACTGACTGATACTGACTGACTGACTCACTGACTGACCGAGACTGTCTGACTAACTGCCTGACTGACTGAGACTGGACTGACTGACTGACTGACTGACTAACTGACTGACTGAGACTGACTGACTGACTGCTTGACTACCTGACTGACTGCTTGACTGACTAACTGACTGGACAGGACTGACCGACTGACTGACTGACAGACTGACTGAATAAGGATGACTGACAGACTGACTGAATAAGGCTGACTGACTGACTGACTGACAGACTGACTGAATAAGGCTGACCGACTGACTGACTGCCTGACTGATTGACTGACTGAATGACTGACTAACTGACTGACTGAGACTGGACTGGACTGACTGACTGACTGACTGACTGAGACTGACTGACTGCTTTAGTGACTAACTGACTGCACAGGACTGACCGACTGACTGACTGACTGACTGCCTGACTGACTGACTGACTGAATGACTGACTGACTGAGACTAAATGACTGACTGCTTGACTGACTGGCTGAAGGACTAACTGACTGACTGAGTGACTGACTGACTGGACTGACTGACTGAGACTGAATGACTGAGTGCTTGACTGATTGACTGTCAGACTGACTGACTGACTTCGCAAAAGGGAAAAATAAAAAAAAAAGAATTATAAAATTAGAAAAAAATATTTGCATTTAAGATTTCCTTTCCGGCTGGGATTTGAACCCAGGGCGACACTCATGGAAGCCCAACGCTCTCGCCAATATACTATCGGATCTCTGTTGATCGGTGTCTTAATTATAATAAAAACAAAAAATGCACCTTAGTAATTATTGATATAAAATCTTTGAAATCTAAAGGTCGAATGATTAAACTGACTCAGAATTTTCTTCCGTACATAAATAATCCATATTTGCAAAAGAAAGAAATAGAAAAAAAAAGAATCTTCAAATTAGAAGAGAAATATATACATGGAAGATTTTCGTTCCGGCCGGGACTCGAACCCAGTACCGCGCGCTTGGAACCCAACGGTCTAGCCATTAGGCTATCGGAGCTCTGTCGATGGAAGTCTTAAATATAATAAAAACAAAAAATGCACCTTGGTAATTATTGATTCAAACACTTTGAAATTTACAGGTCGAATAATTAAACTGACTCAGAATTTTTCTCCCTACATAAATAATCAATATTCGCAAAAGAGAAAAATTTAAAAAAAAAGAAGAAGAAATTTCAAATTAGAAACTAAAAGTATACATTGAAGATTTTCGTTCAGGCTGGGACTCGAACCCAGGGCCACTCGCTTGGAAGCCTAACACTCTAGCCATTAGTCTATGGGAGCTCTGTCGGTGGGAGTTTTAAATATAATAAAAACAAAAAATGCACCTTTGTAATTGTTTACTTAAACACTTTGAAATCTTCGTGTCGAAAAATTAAACTGACTCAGAATTTTCTTCCCTACATAAATAATCAATAATTGCAAAGGAAAGAAATTGAAAAAAAAAAGAATTTTCAAATTAGAAAAGAAATATATACATTGAAGATATTCGCTCCGGCTGGGACTCGAACCCAGGCCACTCGCTTGGAAGACCAGCGGTCTAGCCATTAGGCTATCGGAGTTCTGTCGAGCGGAGTCTTACTGCCTGACTGATACTGCCTGACTGACAGACTGACTCACTGACTGACTGATACTGACTGACTGACTCACTGACTGACCGAGACTGACTGACTTACTGCCTACTGACTGAGACTGGACTGACTGACTGACTGACTGACTGACTAACTGACTGACTGAGACTGACTGACTGACTGCTTGACTCTCTGACTGACTATTTCACTGACTGACTGAATGACTAAATGACTGACTGACACTGACTGACTGACTGCTTGACTACCTGACTGACTGCTTGACTGACTAACTGACTGTACAGGACTGACCGACTGACTGACTGACAGACTGACTGAATAAGGATGACTGACAGACTGACTGAATAAGGCTGACTGACTGACTGACTGACAGACTGACTGAATAAGGCTGACCGACTGACTGACTGCCTGACTGACTGACTGACTGAATGACTGACTGACTGACTGACCGAGACTGACTGACTGACTGACTGAGACTGGACTGGACTGACTGACTGACTGACTGACTGAGACTGACTGACTGCTTTAGTGACTAACTGACTGCACAGGACTGACCGACTGACTGACTGACTGACTGACTGACTGACTGACTGACTGAATGATTGACTGACTGAGACTAAATGACTGACTGCTTGACTGACTGGCTGAAGGACTAACTGAATGACTGAGTGCTTGACTGATTGACTGACTTCGCAAAAGGGAAAAATAAAAAAAAAAGAATTATAAAATTAGAAAAAAATATTTGCATTTAAGATTTCCTTTCCGGCTGGGATTTGAACCCAGGGCGACACTCATGGAAGCCCAACGCTCTCGCCAATATACTATCGGATCTCTGTTGATCGGTGTCTCAATTATAATAAAAACAAAAAATGCACCGTAGTAATTATTGATCTAAAATCTTTGAAATCTAAAGGTCGAATGATTAAACTGACTCAGAATTTTCTTCCGTACATAAATAATCCATATTTGCAAAAGAAAGAAATTGAAAAAAAAAAGAATCTTCAAATTAGAAGAGAAATATATACATGGAAGCTTTTCGTTCCGGCCGGGACTCGAACCCAGTACCACGCGCTTGGAACCCAACGGTCTAGCCATTAGGCTATCGGAGCTCTGTCGATGGAAGTCTTAAATATAATAAAAACAAAAAATGCACCTTGGTAATTATTGATTCAAACACTTTGAAATTTACAGGTCGAATAATTAAACTGACTCAGAATTTTTCTCCCTACATTAATAATCAATATTCGCAAAAGAGAAAAATTAAAAAAAAAGAAGAAGAAATTTCAAATTAGAAACTAAAAGTATACATTGAAGATTTTCGTTCAGGCTGGGACTCGAACCCAGGGCCACTCGCTTGGAAGCCTAACACTCTAGCCATTAGTCTATGGGAGCTCTGTCGGTGGGAGTTTTAAATATAATAAAAACAAAAAATGCACCTTGGTAATTGTTTATTTAAACACTTTGAAATCTTCGTGTCGAAAAATTAAACTGACTCAGAATTTTCTTCCCTACATAAATAATCAATAATTGCAAAGGAAAGAAATTGAAAAAAAAAGAATTTTCAAATTAGAAAAGAAATATATACATTGAAGATATTCGCTCCGGCTGGGACTCGAACCCAGGCCACTCGCTTGGAAGACCAGCGGTCTAGCCATTAGGCTATCGGAGTTCTGTCGAGCGGAGTCTTACTGCCTGACTGATACTGCCTGACTGACAGACTGACTCACTGACTGACTGATACTGACTGACTGACTCACTGACTGACCGAGACTGACTGACTAACTGCCTGACTGACTGAGACTGGACTGACTGACTGACTGACTGACTGACTGACTAACTGACTGACTGAGACTGACTGACTGACTGCTTGACTCTCTGACTGGCTATTTCACTGACTGACTGAATGACTAAATGACTGACTGACACTGACTGACTGACTGCTTGACTACCTGACTGACTGCTTGACTGACTGGACAGGACTGACCGACTGACTGACTGACAGACTGACTGAATAAGGCTGACTGACTGACTGACTGACAGACTGACTGAATAAGGCTGACCGACTGACTGACTGCCTGACTGACTGACTGACTGAATGACTGACTGACTGACTGACCGAGTCTGACTGACTGACTGACTGAGACTGGACTGGACTGACTGAGACTGACTGACTGCTTTAGTGACTAACTGACTGCACAGGACTGACCGACTGACTGACTGACTGACTGCCTGACTGACTGACTGACTGAATGACTGACTGACTGAGACTAAATGACTGACTGCTTGACTGACTGGCTGAAGGACTAACTGACTGACTGAGTGACTGACTGACTGGACTGACTGACTGAGACTGAATGACTGAGTGCTTGACTGATTGACTGTCAGACTGACTGACTGACTTCGCAAAAGGGAAAAATAAAAAAAAAAGAATTATAAAATTAGAAAAAAATATTTGCATTTAAGATTTCCTTTCCGGCTGGGATTTGAACCCAGGGCGACACTCATGGAAGCCCAACGCTCTCGCCAATATACTATCGGATCTCTGTTGATCGGTGTCTTAATTATAATAAAAACAAAAGATGCACCTTAGTAATTATTGATCTAAAATCTTTGAAATCCAAAGGTCGAATGATTAAACTGACTCAGAATTTTCTTCCGTACATAAATAATCCATATTTGCAAAAAAAAGAAATTGAAAAAAAAAAGAATCTTTAAATTAGAAGAGAAATATATACATGGAAGATTTTCGTTCCGGCCGGGACTCGAACCCAGTACCACGCGCTTGGAACCCAACGGTCTAGCCATTAGGCTATCGGAGCTCTGTCGATGGAAGTCTTAAATATAATAAAAACAAAAAATGCACCTTGGTAATTATTGATTCAAACACTTTGAAATTTACAGGTCGAATAATTAAACTGACTCAGAATTTTTCTCCCTACATAAATAATCAATATTCGCAAAAGAGAAACATTAAAAAAAAAGAAGAAGAAATTTCAAATTAGAAACTAAAAGTATACATTGAAGATTTTCGTTCAGGCTGGGACTCGAACCCAGGGCCACTCGCTTGGAAGCCTAACACTCTAGCCATTAGTCTATGGGAGCTCTGTCGGTGGGTGTTTTAAATATAGTAAAAACAAAAAATGCACCTTGGTAATTGTTTATTTAAACACTTTGAAATCTTCGTGTCGAAAAATTAAACTGACTCAGAATTTTCTTCCCTACATAAATAATCAATAATTGCAAAGGAAAGAAATTGAAAAAAAAAAGAATTTTCAAATTAGAAAAGAAATATATACATTGAAGATATTCGCTCCAGCTGGGACTCGAACCCAGGCCACTCGCTTGGAAGACCAGCGGTCTAGCCATTAGGCTATCGGAGTTCTGTCGAGCGGAGTCTTACTGCCTGACTGATACTGCCTGACTGACAGACTGACTCACTGACTGACTGATACTGACTGACTGACTCACTGACTGACCGAGACTGTCTGACTAACTGCCTGACTGACTGAGACTGGACTGACTGACTGACTGACTGACTAACTGACTGACTGAGACTGACTGACTGAGACTGACTGACTGACTGCTTGACTCTCTGACTGGCTATTTCACTGACTGACTGAATGACTAAATGACTGACTGACACTGACTGACTGACTGCTTGACTACCTGACTGACTGCTTGACTGACTAACTGACTGGACAGGACTGACCGACTGACTGACTGACAGACTGACTGAATAAGGATGACTGACAGACTGACTGAATAAGGCTGACTGACTGACTGACTGACAGACTGACTGAATAAGGCTGACCGACTGACTGACTACCTGACTGATTGACTGACTGAATGACTGACTAACTGACTGACTGAGACTGGACTGGACTGACTGACTGACTGACTGACTGAGACTGACTGACTGCTTTAGTGACTAACTGACTGCACAGGACTGACCGACTGACTGACTGACTGACTGCCTGACTGATTGACTGACTGAATGACTGACTGACTGAGACTAAATGACTGACTGCTTGACTGACTGGCTGAAGGACTAACTGACTGACTGAGTGACTGACTGACTGGACTGACTGACTGAGACTGAATGACTGAGTGCTTGACTGATTGACTGTCAGACTGACTGACTGACTTCGCAAAAGGGAAAAATAAAAAAAAAAGAATTATAAAATTAGAAAAAAATATTTGCATTTAAGATTTCCTTTCCGGCTGGGATTTGAACCCAGGGCGACACTCATGGAAGCCCAACGCTCTCGCCAATATACTATCGGATCTCTGTTGATCGGTGTCTTAATTATAATAAAAACAAAAAATGCACCTTAGTAATTATTGATCTAAAATCTTCGAAATCTAAAGGTCGAATGATTAAACTGACTCAGAATTTTCTTCCGTACATAAATAATCCATATTTGCAAAAGAAAGAAATTGAAAAAAAAAAGAATCTTCAAATTAGAAGAGAAATATATACATGGAAGATTTTCGTTCCGGCCGGGACTCGAACCCAGTACCACGCGCTTGGAACCCAACGGTCTAGCCATTAGGCTATCGGAGCTCTGTCGATGGAAGTCTTAAATATAATAAAAACAAAAAATGCACCTTGGTAATTATTGATTCAAACACTTTGAAATTTACAGGTCGAATAATTAAACTGACTCAGAATTTTTCTCCCTACATAAATAATCAATATTCGCAAAAGAGAAAAATTAAAAAAAAAAGAAGAAGAAATTTCAAATTAGAAACTAAAAGTATACATTGAAGATTTTCGTTCAGGCTGGGACTCGAACCCAGGGCCACTCGCTTGGAAGCCTAACACTCTAGCCATTAGTCTATGGGAGCTCTGTCGGTGGGAGTTTTAAATATAATAAAAACAAAAAATGCACCTTGGTAATTGTTTATTTAAACACTTTGAAATCTTCGTGTCGAAAAATTAAACTGACTCAGAATTTTCTTCCCTACATAAATAATCAATAATTGCAAAGGAAAGAAATTGAAAAAAAAAAGAATTTTCAAATTAGAAAAGAAATATATACATTGAAGATATTCGCTCCGGCTGGGACTCGAACCCAGGCCACTCGCTTGGAAGACCAGCGGTCTAGCCATTAGGCTATCGGAGTTCTGTCGAGCGGAGTCTTACTGCCTGACTGATACTGCCTGACTGACAGACTGACTCACTGACTGACTGATACTGACTGACTGACTCACTGACTGACCGAGACTGTCTGACTAACTGCCTGACTGACTGAGACTGGACTGACTGACTGACTGACTGACTAACTGACTGACTGACTGACTGACTGAGACTGACTGACTGCTTGACTCTCTGACTGGCTATTTCACTGACTGACTGAATGACTAAATGACTGACTGACACTGACTGACTGACTGCTTGACTACCTGACTGACTGCTTGACTGACTAACTGACTGGACAGGACTGACCGACTGACTGACTGACAGACTGACTGAATAAGGATGACTGACAGACTGACTGAATAAGGCTGACTGACACTGACTGACAGACTGACTGAATAAGGCTGACTGACTGACTGACTGACAGACTGACTGAATAAGGCTGACCGACTGACTGACTGCCTGACTGATTGACTGACTGAATGACTGACTGAACTGACTGACCGAGACTGACTGACTGGACTGACTGAGACTGGACTGACTGACTGACTGACTGAGACTGACTGACTGCTTTAGTGACTAACTGACTGCACAGGACTGACCGACTGACTGACTGACTGACTGCTCTTACTGATTGACCGGGGGTCTGACTGAACTGACTGACTGACTGACTGACTGACTGACTGAATGACTGACTGACTGCTGACTGACTGGCTGAAGGACTAACTGACTGACTGAGTGACTGACTGACTGGACTGACTGACTGAGACTGAATGACTGAGTGCTTGACTGATTGACTGTCAGACTGACTGACTGACTTCGCAAAAGGGAAAAATAAAAAAAAAGAATTATAAAATTAGAAAAAAATATTTGCATTTAAGATTTCCTTTCCGGCTGGGATTTGAACCCAGGGCGACACTCATGGAAGCCCAACGCTCTCGCCAATATACTATCGGATCTCTGTTGATCGGTGTCTTAATTATAATAAAAACAAAAAATGCACCTTAGTAATTATTGATCTAAAATCTTTGAAATCTAAAGGTCGAATGATTAAACTGACTCAGAATTTTCTTCCGTACATAAATAATCCATATTTGCAAAAGAAAGAAATTGAAAAAAAAAAGAATCTTCAAATTAGAAGAGAAATATATACATGGAAGATTTTCGTTCCGGCCGGGACTCGAACCCAGTACCACGCGCTTGGAACCCAACGGTCTAGCCATTAGGCTATCGGAGCTCTGTCGATGGAAGTCTTAAATATAATAAAAACAAAAAATGCACCTTGGTAATTATTGATTCAAACACTTTGAAATTTACAGGTCGAATAATTAAACTGACTCAGAATTTTTCTCCCTACATAAATAATCAATATTCGCAAAAGAGAAACATTAAAAAAAAAGAAGAAGAAATTTCAAATTAGAAACTAAAAGTATACATTGAAGATTTTCGTTCAGGCTGGGACTCGAACCCAGGGCCACTCGCTTGGAAGCCTAACACTCTAGCCATTAGTCTATGGGAGCTCTGTCGGTGGGTGTTTTAAATATAGTAAAAACAAAAAATGCACCTTGGTAATTGTTTATTTAAACACTTTGAAATCTTCGTGTCGAAAAATTAAACTGACTCAGAATTTTCTTCCCTACATAAATAATCAATAATTGCAAAGGAAAGAAATTGAAAAAAAAAAAGAATTTTCAAATTAGAAAAGAAATATATACATTGAAGATATTCGCTCCAGCTGGGACTCGAACCCAGGCCACTCGCTTGGAAGACCAGCGGTCTAGCCATTAGGCTATCGGAGTTCTGTCGAGCGGAGTCTTACTGCCTGACTGATACTGCCTGACTGACAGACTGACTCACTGACTGACTGATACTGACTGACTGACTCACTGACTGACCGAGACTGTCTGACTAACTGCCTGACTGACTGAGACTGGACTGACTGACTGACTGACTGACTAACTGACTGACTGAGACTGACTGACTGAGACTGACTGACTGACTGCTTGACTCTCTGACTGGCTATTTCACTGACTGACTGAATGACTAAATGACTGACTGACACTGACTGACTGACTGCTTGACTACCTGACTGACTGCTTGACTGACTAACTGACTGGACAGGACTGACCGACTGACTGACTGACAGACTGACTGAATAAGGATGACTGACAGACTGACTGAATAAGGCTGACTGACTGACTGACTGACAGACTGACTGAATAAGGCTGACCGACTGACTGACTACCTGACTGATTGACTGACTGAATGACTGACTAACTGACTGACTGAGACTGGACTGGACTGACTGACTGACTGACTGACTGAGACTGACTGACTGCTTTAGTGACTAACTGACTGCACAGGACTGACCGACTGACTGACTGACTGACTGCCTGACTGATTGACTGACTGAATGACTGACTGACTGAGACTAAATGACTGACTGCTTGACTGACTGGCTGAAGGACTAACTGACTGACTGAGTGACTGACTGACTGGACTGACTGACTGAGACTGAATGACTGAGTGCTTGACTGATTGACTGTCAGACTGACTGACTGACTTCGCAAAAGGGAAAAATAAAAAAAAAGAATTATAAAATTAGAAAAAAATATTTGCATTTAAGATTTCCTTTCCGGCTGGGATTTGAACCCAGGGCGACACTCATGGAAGCCCAACGCTCTCGCCAATATACTATCGGATCTCTGTTGATCGGTGTCTTAATTATAATAAAAACAAAAAATGCACCTTAGTAATTATTGATCTAAAATCTTTGAAATCTAAAGGTCGAATGATTAAACTGACTCAGAATTTTCTTCCGTACATAAATAATCCATATTTGCAAAAGAAAGAAATTGAAAAAAAAAAGAATCTTCAAATTAGAAGAGAAATATATACATATAAGATTTTCGTTCCGGCCGGGACTCGAACCCAGTACCACGCGCTTGGAACCCAACGGTCTAGCCATTAGGCTATCGGAGCTCTGTCGATGGAAGTCTTAAATATAATAAAAACAAAAAATGCACCTTGGTAATTATTGATTCAAACACTTTGAAATTTACAGGTCGAATAATTAAACTGACTCAGAATTTTTCTCCCTACATAAATAATCAATATTCGCAAAAGAGAAAAATTTAAAAAAAAAGAAGAAGAAATTTCAAATTAGAAACTAAAAGTATACATTGAAGATTTTCGTTCAGGCTGGGACTCGAACCCAGGGCCACTCGCTTGGAAGCCAAACACTCTAGCCATTAGTCTATGGGAGCTCTGTCGGTGGGAGTTTTAAATATAATAAAAACAAAAAATGCACCTTGGTAATTGTTTATTTAAACACTTTGAAATCTTCGTGTCGAAAAATTAAACTGACTCAGAATTTTCTTCCCTACATAAATAATCAATAATTGCAAAGGAAAGAAATTGAAAAAAAAAAAGAATTTTCAAATTAGAAAAGAAATATATACATTGAAGATATTCGCTCCGGCTGGGACTCGAACCCGGGCCACTCGCTTGGAAGACCAGCGGTCTAGCCATTAGGCTATCGGAGTTCTGTCGAGCGGAGTCTTACTGCCTGACTGATACTGCCTGACTGACAGACTGACTCACTGACTGACTGATACTGACTGACTGACTCACTGACTGACCGAGACTGACTGACTAACTGCCTGACTGACTGAGACTGGACTGACTGACTGACTGACTGACTGACTGACTAACTGACTGACTGAGACTGACTGACTGACTGCTTGACTCTCTGACTGGCTATTTCACTGACTGACTGAATGACTAAATGACTGACTGACACTGACTGACTGACTGCTTGACTACCTGACTGACTGCTTGACTGACTGGACAGGACTGACCGACTGACTGACTGACAGACTGACTGAATAAGGCTGACTGACTGACTGACTGACAGACTGACTGAATAAGGCTGACCGACTGACTGACTGCCTGACTGACTGACTGACTGAATGACTGACTGACTGACTGACCGAGTCTGACTGACTGACTGACTGAGACTGGACTGGACTGACTGAGACTGACTGACTGCTTTAGTGACTAACTGACTGCACAGGACTGACCGACTGACTGACTGACTGACTGCCTGACTGACTGACTGACTGAATGACTGACTGACTGAGACTAAATGACTGACTGCTTGACTGACTGGCTGAAGGACTAACTGACTGACTGAGTGACTGACTGACTGGACTGACTGACTGAGACTGAATGACTGAGTGCTTGACTGATTGACTGTCAGACTGACTGTCTGACTTCGCAAAAGGGAAAAATAAAAAAAAAAGAATTATAAAATTAGAAAAAAATATTTGCATTTAAGATTTCCTTTCCGGCTGGGATTTGAACCCAGGGCGACACTCATGGAAGCCCAACGCTCTCGCCAATATACTATCGGATCTCTGTTGATCGGTGTCTTAATTATAATAAAAACAAAAAATGCACCTTAGTAATTATTGATCTAAAATCTTTGAAATCCAAAGGTCGAATGATTAAACTGACTCAGAATTTTCTTCCGTACATAAATAATCCATATTTGCAAAAGAAAGAAATTGAAAAAAAAAAAGAATCTTTAAATTAGAAGAGAAATATATACATGGAAGATTTTCGTTCCGGCCGGGACTCGAACCCAGTACCACGCGCTTGGAACCCAACGGTCTAGCCATTAGGCTATCGGAGCTCTGTCGATGGAAGTCTTAAATATAATAAAAACAAAAAATGCACCTTGGTAATTATTGATTCAAACACTTTGAAATTTACAGGTCGAATAATTAAACTGACTCAGAATTTTTCTCCCTACATAAATAATCAATATTTGCAAAAGAAAGAAATTGAAAAAAAAAAGAATCTTCAAATTAGAAGAGAAATATATACATGGAAGATTTTCGTTCCGGCCGGGACTCGAACCCAGTACCACGCGCTTGGAACCCAACGGTCTAGCCATTAGGCTATCGGAGCTCTGTCGATGGAAGTCTTAAATATAATAAAAACAAAAAATGCACCTTGGTAATTATTGATTCAAACACTTTGAAATTTACAGGTCGAATAATTAAACTGACTCAGAATTTTTCTCCCTACATAAATAATCAATATTCGCAAAAGAGAAACATTAAAAAAAAAGAAGAAGAAATTTCAAATTAGAAACTAAAAGTATACATTGAAGATTTTCGTTCAGGCTGGGACTCGAACCCAGGGCCACTCGCTTGGAAGCCTAACACTCTAGCCATTAGTCTATGGGAGCTCTGTCGGTGGGTGTTTTAAATATAGTAAAAACAAAAAATGCACCTTGGTAATTGTTTATTTAAACACTTTGAAATCTTCGTGTCGAAAAATTAAACTGACTCAGAATTTTCTTCCCTACATAAATAATCAATAATTGCAAAGGAAAGAAATTGAAAAAAAAAAGAATTTTCAAATTAGAAAAGAAATATATACATTGAAGATATTCGCTCCAGCTGGGACTCGAACCCAGGCCACTCGCTTGGAAGACCAGCGGTCTAGCCATTAGGCTATCGGAGTTCTGTCGAGCGGAGTCTTACTGCCTGACTGATACTGCCTGACTGACAGACTGACTCACTGACTGACTGATACTGACTGACTGACTCACTGACTGACCGAGACTGTCTGACTAACTGCCTGACTGACTGAGACTGGACTGACTGACTGACTGACTGACTAACTGACTGACTGAGACTGACTGACTGAGACTGACTGACTGACTGCTTGACTCTCTGACTGGCTATTTCACTGACTGACTGAATGACTAAATGACTGACTGACACTGACTGACTGACTGCTTGACTACCTGACTGACTGCTTGACTGACTAACTGACTGGACAGGACTGACCGACTGACTGACTGACAGACTGACTGAATAAGGATGACTGACAGACTGACTGAATAAGGCTGACTGACTGACTGACTGACAGACTGACTGAATAAGGCTGACCGACTGACTGACTACCTGACTGATTGACTGACTGAATGACTGACTAACTGACTGACTGAGACTGGACTGGACTGACTGACTGACTGACTGACTGAGACTGACTGACTGCTTTAGTGACTAACTGACTGCACAGGACTGACCGACTGACTGACTGACTGACTGCCTGACTGATTGACTGACTGAATGACTGACTGACTGAGACTAAATGACTGACTGCTTGACTGACTGGCTGAAGGACTAACTGACTGACTGAGTGACTGACTGACTGGACTGACTGACTGAGACTGAATGACTGAGTGCTTGACTGATTGACTGTCAGACTGACTGACTGACTTCGCAAAAGGGAAAAATAAAAAAAAAGAATTATAAAATTAGAAAAAAATATTTGCATTTAAGATTTCCTTTCCGGCTGGGATTTGAACCCAGGGCGACACTCATGGAAGCCCAACGCTCTCGCCAATATACTATCGGATCTCTGTTGATCGGTGTCTTAATTATAATAAAAACAAAAAATGCACCTTAGTAATTATTGATCTAAAATCTTTGAAATCTAAAGGTCGAATGATTAAACTGACTCAGAATTTTCTTCCGTACATAAATAATCCATATTTGCAAAAGAAAGAAATTGAAAAAAAAAAGAATCTTCAAATTAGAAGAGAAATATATACATGGAAGATTTTCGTTCCGGCCGGGACTCGAACCCAGTACCACGCGCTTGGAACCCAACGGTCTAGCCATTAGGCTATCGGAGCTCTGTCGATGGAAGTCTTAAATATAATAAAAACAAAAAATGCACCTTGGTAATTATTGATTCAAACACTTTGAAATTTACAGGTCGAATAATTAAACTGACTCAGAATTTTTCTCCCTACATAAATAATCAATATTCGCAAAAGAGAAACATTAAAAAAAAAGAAGAAGAAATTTCAAATTAGAAACTAAAAGTATACATTGAAGATTTTCGTTCAGGCTGGGACTCGAACCCAGGGCCACTCGCTTGGAAGCCTAACACTCTAGCCATTAGTCTATGGGAGCTCAGTCGGTGGGTGTTTTAAATATAGTAAAAACAAAAAATGCACCTTGGTAATTGTTTATTTAAACACTTTGAAATCTTCGTGTCGAAAAATTAAACTGACTCAGAATTTTCTTCCCTACATAAATAATCAATAATTGCAAAGGAAAGAAATTGAAAAAAAAAAGAATTTTCAAATTAGAAAAGAAATATATACATTGAAGATATTCGCTCCAGCTGGGACTCGAACCCAGGCCACTCGCTTGGAAGACCAGCGGTCTAGCCATTAGGCTATCGGAGTTCTGTCGAGCGGAGTCTTACTGCCTGACTGATACTGCCTGACTGACAGACTGACTCACTGACTGACTGATACTGACTGACTGACTCACTGACTGACCGAGACTGTCTGACTAACTGCCTGACTGACTGAGACTGGACTGACTGACTGACTGACTGACTAACTGACTGACTGAGACTGACTGACTGAGACTGACTGACTGACTGCTTGACTCTCTGACTGGCTATTTCACTGACTGACTGAATGACTAAATGACTGACTGACACTGACTGACTGACTGCTTGACTACCTGACTGACTGCTTGACTGACTAACTGACTGGACAGGACTGACCGACTGACTGACTGACAGACTGACTGAATAAGGATGACTGACAGACTGACTGAATAAGGCTGACTGACTGACTGACTGACAGACTGACTGAATAAGGCTGACCGACTGACTGACTACCTGACTGATTGACTGACTGAATGACTGACTAACTGACTGACTGAGACTGGACTGGACTGACTGACTGACTGACTGACTGAGACTGACTGACTGCTTTAGTGACTAACTGACTGCACAGGACTGACCGACTGACTGACTGACTGACTGCCTGACTGATTGACTGACTGAATGACTGACTGACTGAGACTAAATGACTGACTGCTTGACTGACTGGCTGAAGGACTAACTGACTGACTGAGTGACTGACTGACTGGACTGACTGACTGAGACTGAATGACTGAGTGCTTGACTGATTGACTGTCAGACTGACTGACTGACTTCGCAAAAGGGAAAAATAAAAAAAAAGAATTATAAAATTAGAAAAAAATATTTGCATTTAAGATTTCCTTTCCGGCTGGGATTTGAACCCAGGGCGACACTCATGGAAGCCCAACGCTCTCGCCAATATACTATCGGATCTCTGTTGATCGGTGTCTTAATTATAATAAAAACAAAAAATGCACCTTAGTAATTATTGATCTAAAATCTTTAAAATCTAAAGGTCGAATGATTAAACTGACTCAGAATTTTCTTCCGTACATAAATAATCCATATTTGCAAAAGAAAGAAATTGAAAAAAAAAAGAATCTTCAAATTAGAAGAGAAATATATACATGGAAGATTTTCGTTCCGGCCGGGACTCGAACCCAGTACCACGCGCTTGGAACCCAACGGTCTAGCCATTAGGCTATCGGAGCTCTGTCGATGGAAGTCTTAAATATAATAAAAACAAAAAATGCACCTTGGTAATTATTGATTCAAACACTTTGAAATTTACAGGTCGAATAATTAAACTGACTCAGAATTTTTCTCCCTACATAAATAATCAATATTCGCAAAAGAGAAAAATTAAAAAAAAAAGAAGAAGAAATTTCAAATTAGAAACTAAAAGTATACATTGAAGATTTTCGTTCAGGCTGGGACTCGAACCCAGGGCCACTCGCTTGGAAGCCTAACACTCTAGCCATTAGTCTATGGGAGCTCTGTCGGTGGGAGTTTTAAATATAATAAAAACAAAAAATGCACCTTGGTAATTGTTTATTTAAACACTTTGAAATCTTCGTGTCGAAAAATTAAACTGACTCAGAATTTTCTTCCCTACATAAATAATCAATAATTGCAAAGGAAAGAAATTGAAAAAAAAAGAATTTTCAAATTAGAAAAGAAATATATACATTGAAGATATTCGCTCCGGCTGGGACTCGAACCCAGGCCACTAGCTTGGAAGACCAGCGGTCTAGCCATTAGGCTATCGGAGTTCTGTCGAGCGGAGTCTTACTGCCTGACTGATACTGCCTGACTGACAGACTGACTCACTGACTGACTGATACTGACTGACTGACTCACTGACTGACCGAGACTGACTGACTAACTGCCTGACTGACTGAGACTGGACTGACTGACTGACTGACTGACTGACTGACTAACTGACTGACTGAGACTGACTGACTGACTGCTTGACTCTCTGACTGGCTATTTCACTGACTGACTGAATGACTAAATGACTGACTGACACTGACTGACTGACTGCTTGACTACCTGACTGACTGCTTGACTGACTAACTGACTGGACAGGACTGACCGACTGACTGACTGACAGACTGACTGAATAAGGATGACTGACAGACTGACTGAATAAGGCTGACTGACAGACTGACTGACAGACTGACTGAATAAGGCTGACTGACTGACTGACTGACAGACTGACTGAATAAGGCTGACCGACTGACTGCCTGCCTGACTGACTGACTGACTGAATGACTGACTGACTGACTGACCGAGACTGACTGACTGACTGACTGAGACTGGACTGGACTGTCTGACTGACTGAGACTGACTGACTGCTTTAGTGACTAACTGACTGCACAGGACTGACCGACTGACTGACTTTTCTCCGCACGCACCCCACCTCTTAGCCGTAGGCCTTAGGTTCCACCGCCCGGGGGTCTGACTGCCTGACTGACTGACTGACTGAATGACTGACTGACTGAGACTAAATGACTGACTGCTTGACTGACTGGCTGAAGGACTAACTGACTGACTGAGTGACTGACTGACTGGACTGACTGACTGAGACTGAATGACTGAGTGCTTGACTGATTGACTGTCAGACTGACTGACTGACTTAGCAAAAGGGAAAAATAAAAAAAAAGAATTATAAAAAAATATTTGCATTTAAGATTTCCTTTCCGGCCGGGACTCGAACCCAGTACCACGCGCTAGGAACCCAACGGTCTAGCTATTAGGCTATCGGAGCTCTGTCGATGGAAGTCTTAAATATAATAAAAACAAAAAATGCACCTTGGTAATTATTGATTCAAACACTTTGAAATTTACAGGTCGAATAATTAAACTGACTCAGAATTTTTCTCCCTACATAAATAATCAATATTCGCAAAAGAGAAAAATTAAAAAAAAAAGAAGAAGAAATTTCAAATTAGAAACTAAAAGTATACATTGAAGATTTTCGTTCAGGCTGGGACTCGAACCCAGGGCCACTCGCTTGGAAGCCTAACACTCTAGCGATTAGTCTATGGGAGCTCTGTCGGTGGGAGTTTTAAATATAATAAAAACAAAAAATGCACCTTGGTAATTGTTTATTTAAACACTTTGAAATCTTCGTGTCGAAAAATTAAACTGACTGAGAATTTTCTTCCCTACATAAATAATCAATAATTGCAAAGGAAAGAAATTGAAAAAAAAAAGAATTTTCAAATTAGAAAAGAAATATATACATTGAAGATATTCGCTCCGGCTGGGACTCGAACCCAGGCCACTCGTTTGGAAGACCAGCGGTCTAGCCATTAGGCTATCGGAGTTCTGTCGAGCGGAGTCTTACTGCCTGCCTGATACTGCCTGACTGACAGACTGACTCACTGACTGACTGATACTGACTGACTGACTCACTGACTGACTGATACTGACTGACTGACTCACTGACTGACCGAGACTGACTGACTGACTGACTGACTGACTAACTGACTGACTGAGACTGACTGACTGACTGCTTGACTCTCTGACTGGCTATTTCACTGACTGACTGAATGACTAAATGACTGACTGACACTGACTGACTGACTGCTTGACTGACTAACTGACTGGACAGGACTGACAAAATGACTGACTGACAGACTGACTGAATAAGGATGACTGACAGACTGACTGAATAAGGCTGACTGACTGACTGACTGACAGACTGACTGAATAAGGCTGACCGACTGACTGACTGCCTGACTGACTGACTGACTGAATGACTGACTGACTGACTGACCGAGACTGACTGACTGACTGACTGAGACTGGACAGGACTGACTGACTGACTGACTGACTGAGACTGACTGACTGCTTTAGTGACTAACTGACTGAACAGGTCTGACCGACTGACTGACTGACTGACTGCCTGACTGACTGACTGACTGAATGACTGACTGACTGAGACTAAATGACTGACTGCTTGACTGACTGGCTGAAGGACTAACTGACTGACTGAGTGACTGACTGACTGGACTGACTGACTGAGACTGAATGACTGAGTGCTTGACTGATTGACTGTCAGACTGACTGACTGACTTCGCAAAAGGGAAAAATAAAAAAAAAAAGAATTATAAAATTAGGAAAAAATATTTGCATTTAAGATTTCCTTTCCGGCTGGGATTTGAACCCAGGGCGACACTCATGGAAGCCCAACGCTCTCGCCAATATACTATCGGATCTCTGTTGAACGGTGTCTTAATTATAATAAAAACAAAAAATGCACCTTAGTAATTATTGATCTAAAATCTTTGAAATCTAAAGGTCGAATGATTAAACTGACTCAGAATTTTCTTCGGTACATAAATAATCCATATTTGCAAAAGAAAGAAATTGAAAAAAAAAGAATCTTCAAATTAGAAGAGAAATATATACATGGAAGATTTTCGTTCCGGCCGGGACTCGACCCCAGTACCACGCGCTTGGAACCCAACGGTCTAGCCATTAGGCTATCGGTGCTCTGTCGATGGAAGTCTTAAATATAATAAAAACAAAAAATGCACCTTGGTAATTATTGATTCAAACACTTTGAAATTTACAGGTCGAATAATTAAACTGACTCAGAATTTTTCTCCCTACATAAATAATCAATATTCGCAAAAGAGAAAAATTTAAAAAAAAAGAAGAAGAAATTTCAAATTAGAAACTAAAAGTATACATTGAAGATTTTCGTTCAGGCTGGGACTCGAACCCAGGGCCACTCGCTTGGAAGCCTAACACTCTAGCCATTAGTCTATGGGAGCTCTGTCGGTGGGAGTTTTAAATATAATAAAAACAAAAAATGCACCTTGGTAATTGTTTATTTAAACACTTTGAAATCTTCGTGTCGAAAAATTAAACTGACTCAGAATTTTCTTCCCTACATAAATAATCAATAACTGCAAAGGAAAGAAATTGAAAAAAAAAAGAATTTTCAAATTAGAAAAGAAATATATACATTGAAGATATTCGCTCCGGCTGGGACTCGAACCCAGGCCACTCGCTTGGAAGACCAGCGGTCTAGCCATTAGGCTATCGGAGTTCTGTCGAGCGGAGTCTTACTCCCTGACTGATACTGCCTGACTGACAGACTGACTCACTGATACTGACTGACTGGCTCACTGACTGACCGAGACTGACTGACTAACTGCCTGACTGACTGAGACTGGACTGACTGACTGACTGACTGACTGACTGACTAACTGACTGACTGAGACTGACTGACTGACTGCTTGACTCTCTGACTGGCTATTTCACTGACTGACTGAATGACTAAATGACTGACTGACACTGACTGACTGACTGCTTGACTACCTGACTGACTGCTTGACTGACTAACTGACTGGACAGGACTGACCGACTGACTGACTGACAGACTGACTGAATAAGGATGACTGAATAAGGCTGACTGAATAAGGCTGACTGACTGACTGACTGACAGACTGACTGAATAAGGCTGACCGACTGACTGACTGCCTGACTGACTGACTGACTGAATGACTGACTGACTGACTGACCGAGACTGACTGACTGACTGACTGAGACTGGACCGGACTGACTGACTGACTGACTGACTGAGACTGACTGACTGCTTTAGTGACTAACTGACTGCACAGGACTGACCGACTAACTGACTGACTGACTGCCTGACTGACTGACTGACTGAATGACTGACTGACTGCTTGACTGACTGGCTGAAGGACTAACTGACTGACTGAGTGACTGACTGACTGGACTGACTGATTGAGACTGAATGACTGAGTGCTTGACTGATTGACTGTCAGACTGACTGACTGACTTCGCAAAAGGGAAAAATAAAAAAATAGAATTATAAAATTAGAAAAAAATATTTGCATTTAAGATTTCCTTTCCGGCCGGGACTCGAACCCAGTACGACGCGCTAGGAACCCAACGGTCTAGCCATTAGGCTATCGGAGCTCTGTCGATGGAAGTCTTAAATATAATAAAAACAAAAAATGCACCTTGGTAATTATTGATTCAAACACTTTGAAATTTACAGGTCGAATAATTAAACTGACTCAGAATTTTTCTCCCTACATAAATAATCAATATTCGCAAAAGAGAAAAATTAAAAAAAAAAGAAGAAGAAATTTCAAATTAGAAACTAAAAGTATACATTGAAGATTTTCGTTCAGGCTGGGACTCGAACCCAGGGCCACTCGCTTGTAAGCCTAACACTCTAGCCATTAGTCTATGGGAGCTCTGTCGGTGGGCGTTTTAAATATAATAAAAACAAAAAATGCACCTTGGTAATTGTTTATTTAAACACTTTGAAATCTTCGTGTCGAAAAATTAAACTGACTCAGAATTTTCTTCCCTACATAAATAATCAATAATTGCAAAGGAAAGAAATTGAAAAAAAAAAGAATTTTCAAATTAGAAAAGAAATATATACATTGAAGATATTCGCTCCGGATGGGACTCGAACCCAGGCCACTCGCTTGGAAGACCAGCGGTCTAGCCATTAGGCTATCGGAGTTCTGTCGAGCGGAGTCTTACTGCCTGACTGATACTGCCTGACTGACAGACTGACTCACTGACTGACTGATACTGACTGACTGACTCACTGACTGACCGAGACTGACTGAATAACTGCCTGACTGACTGAGACTGGACTGACTGACTGACTGACTGACTGACCGAGACTGACTGACTAACTGCCTGACTGACTGAGACTGGACTGACTGACTGACTGACTGACTGACTGACTAACTGACTGACTGAGACTGACTCACTGACTGCTTGACTCTCTGACTGGCTATTTCACTGACTGACTGAATGACTAAATGACTGACTGACACTGACTGACTGACTGCTTGACTACCTGACTGACTGCTTGACTGACTAACTGACTGGACAGGACTGACCGACTGACTGACTGACAGACTGACTGAATAAGGATGACTGACAGACTGACTGAATAAGGCTGACCGACTGACTGACTGCCTGACTGACTGACTGACTGATTGACTGACTGACTGACTGACCGAGACTGACTGACTGACTGACTGAGACTGGACTGGACTGACTGACTGACTGAGACTGACTGACTGCTTTAGTGACTAACTGACTGCACAGGACTGACCGACTGACTGACTGACTGACTGCCTGACTGACTGACTGACTGAATGACTGACTGACTGAGACTAAATGACTGACTGCTTGACTGACTGGCTGAAGGACTAACTGACTGACTGAGTGACTGACTGACTGGACTGACTGACTGAGACTGAATGACTGAGTGCTTGACTGTTTGACTGTCAGACTGACTGACTGACTTCGCAAAAGGGAAAAATAAAAAAAAAAGAATTATAAAATTAGAAAAAAATATTTGCATTTAAGATTTCCTTTCCGGCCGGGACTCGAACGCAGTACCACGCGCTAGGAACCCAACGGTCTAGCCATTAGGCTATCGGAGCTCTGTCGATGGAAGTCTTAAATATAATAAAAACAAAAAATGCACCTTGGTAATTATTGATTCAAACACTTTGAATTTTACAGGTCGAATAATTAAACTGACTCAGAATTTTTCTCCCTACATAAATAATCAATATTCGCAAAAGAGAAAAATTAAAAAAAAAAGAAGAAGAAATTTCAAATTAGAAACTAAAAGTATACATTGAAGATTTTCGTTCAGGCTGGGACTCGAACCCAGGGCCACTCGCTTGGAAGCCTAACACTCTAGCCATTAGTCTATGGGAGCTCTGTCGGTGGGAGTTTTAAATATAATAAAAACAAAAAATGCACCTTGGTAATTGTTTATTTAAACACTTTGAAATCTTCGTGTCGAAAAATTAAACTGACTCAGAATTTTCATCCCTACATAAATAATCAATAATTGCAAAGGAAAGAAATTGAAAAAAAAAAGAATTTTCAAATTAGAAAAGAAATATATACATTGAAGATATTCGCTCCGGCTGGGACTCGAACCCAGGCCACTCGCTTGGAAGTCCAGCGGTCTAGCCATTAGGCTATCGGAGTTCTGTCGAGCGGAGTCTTACTGCCTGACTGATACTGCCTGACTGACAGACTGACTCACTGACTGACTGATACTGACTGACTGACACACTGACTGACCGAGACTGACTGACTAACTGCCTGACTGACTGAGACTGACTGACTGACTGACTGACTGACTAACTGACTGACTGAGACTGACTGACTGACTGCTTGACTCTCTGACTGGCTATTTCACTGACTGACTGAATGACTAAATGACTGACTGACACTGACTGACTGACTGCTTGACTACCTGACTGACTGCTTGACTGACTAACTGACTGGACAGGACTGACCGACTGACTGACTGACAGACTGACTGAATAAGGATGACTGACAGACTGACTGAATAAGGCTGACTGACTGACTGACTGACAGACTGACTGAATAAGGATGACTGACAGACTGACTGAATAAGGCTGACTGACTGACTGACTGACTGACAGACTGACTGAATAAGGCTGACCGACTGACTGACTGCCTGACTGACTGACTGACTGAATGACTGACTGACTGACTGACCGAGACTGACTGACTGACTGACTGAGACTGGACTGGACTGACTGACTGACTGACTGACTGAGACTGACTGACTGCTTTAGTGACTAACTGACTGCACAGGACTGACCGACTGACTGACTGACGGACTGCCTGACTGACTGACTGACTGAATGACTGACTGACTGAGACTAAATGACTGACTGCTTGACTGACTGGCTGAAGGACTAACTGACTGACTGAGTGACTGACTGACTGGACTGACTGACCGAGACTGACTGACTAACTGCCTGACTGACTGAGACTGGACTGACTGACTGACTGACTGACTGACTGACTAACTGACTGACTGAGACTGACTGACTGACTGCTTGACTCTCTGACTGGCTATTTCACTGACTGACTGAATGACTAAATGACTGACTGACACTGACTGACTGACTGCTTGACTACCTGACTGACTGCTTGACTACCTGACTGACTGCTTGACTGACTAACTGACTGGACAGGACTGACCGACTGACTGACTGACAGACTGACTGAATAAGGATGACTGAATAAGGCTGACTGAATAAGGCTGACTGACTGACTGACTGACAGACTGACTGAATAAGGCTGACCGACTGACTGACTGCCTGACTGACTGACTGACTGAATGACTGACTGACTGACTGACCGAGACTGACTGACTGACTGACTGAGACTGGACCCGACTGACTGACTGACTGACTGACTGAGACTGACTGACTGCTTTAGTGACTAACTGACTGCACAGGACTGACTGACTAACTGACTGACTGACTGCCTGACTGACTGACTGACTGAATGACTGACTGACTGCTTGACTGACTGGCTGAAGGACTAACTGACTGACTGAGTGACTGACTGACTGGACTGACTGACTGAGACTGAATGACTGAGTGCTTGACTGATTGACTGTCAGACTGACTGACTGACTTCGCAAAGGGGAAAAATAAAAAAAAAAAGAATTATAAAATTAGAAAAAAATATTTGCATTTAAGATTTCCTTTCCGGCCGGGACTCGAACCCAGTACCACGCGCTAGGAACCCAACGGTCTAGCCATTAGGCTATCGGAGCTCTGTCGATGGAAGTCTTAAATATAATAAAAACAAAAAATGCACCTTGGTAATTATTGATTCAAACACTTTGAAATTTACAGGTCGAATAATTAAACTGACTCAGAATTTTTCTCCCTACATAAATAATCAATATTCGCAAAAGAGAAAAATTAAAAAAAAAAGAAGAAGAAATTTCAAATTAGAAACTAAAAGTATACATTGACGATTTTCGTTCAGGCTGGGACTCGAACCCAGGGCCACTCGCTTTTAAGCCTAACACTCTAGCCATTAGTCTATGGGAGCTCTGTCGGTGGGAGTTTTAAATATAATAAAAACAAAAAATGCACCTTGGTAATTGTTTATTTAAACACTTTGAAATCTTCGTGTCGAAAAATTAAACTGACTCAGAATTTTCTTCCCTACATAAATAATCAATAATTGCAAAGGAAAGAAATTGAAAAAAAAAGAATTTTCAAATTAGAAAAGAAATATATACATTGAAGATATTCGCTCCGGCTGGGACTCGAACCCAGGCCACTCGCTTGGAAGACCAGCGGTCTAGCCATTAGGCTATCGGAGTTCTGTCGAGCGGAGTCTTACTGCCTGACTGATACTGCCTGACTGACAGACTGACTCACTGACTGACTGATACTGACTGACTGACTCACTGACTGACCGAGACTGACTGACTAAATGCCTGACTGACTGAGACTGGACTGACTGACTGACTGACTGACTGACTGACTAACTGACTGACTGAGACTGACTGACTGTCTGCTTGACTCTCTGACTGGCTATTTCACTGACTGACTGAATGACTAAATGACTGACTGACACTGACTGACTGACTGCTTGACTACCTGACTGACTGCTTGACTGACTAACTGACTGGACAGGACTGACCGACTGACTGACTGACAGACTGACTGAATAAGGATGACTGACAGACTGACTGAATAAGGCTGACTGACTGACTGACTGACAGACTGACTGAATAAGGCTGACCGACTGACTGACTGCCTGACTGACTGACTGACTGAATGACTGACTGACTGACTGACCGAGACTGACTGACTGACTGACTGAGACTGGACTGGACTGACTGACTGACTGACTGACTGAGACTGACTGACTGCTTTAGTGACTAACTGACTGCACAGGACTGACCGACTGACTGACTGACTGACTGCCTGACTGACTGACTGAATGACTGACTGACTGAGACTAAATGACTGACTGCTTGACTGACTGGCTGAAGGACTAACTGACTGACTGAGTGACTGACTGACTGGACTGACTGACTGAGACTGAATGACTGAGTGCTTGACTGATTGACTGTCAGACTGACTGACTGACTTCGCAAAAGGGAAAAATAAAAATAAAAAGAATTATAAAATTAGAAAAAAATATTTGCTTTTAAGATTTCCTTTCCGGCCGGGACTCGAACCCAGTACCACGCGCTAGGAACCCAACGGTCTAGCCATTAGGCTATCGGAGCTCTGTCGATGGAAGTCTTAAATATAATAAAAACAAAAAATGCACCTTGGTAATTATTGATTCAAACACTTTGAAATTTACAGGTCGAATAATTAAACTGACTCAGAATTTTTCTCCCTACATAAATAATCAATATTCGCAAAAGAGAAAAATTTAAAAAAAAAGAAGAAGAAATTTCAAATTAGAAACTAAAAGTATACATTGAAGATTTTCGTTCAGGCTGGGACTCGAACCCAGGGCCACTCGCTTGGAAGCCTAACACTCTAGCCATTAGTCTATGGGAGCTCTGTCGGTGGGAGTTTTAAATATAATAAAAACAAAAAATGCACCTTGGTAATTGTTTATTTAAACACTTTGAAATCTTCGTGTCGAAAAATTAAACTGACTCAGAATTTTCTTCCCTACATAAATAATCAATAATTGCAAAGGAAAGAAATTGAAAAAAAAAAGAATTTTCAAATTAGAAAAGAAATATATACATTGAAGATATTCGCTCCGGCTGGGACTCGAACCCAGGCCACTCGCTTGGAAGACCAGCGGTCTAGCCATTAGGCTATCGGAGTTCTGTCGAGCGTAGTCTTACTGCCTGACTGATACTGCCTGACGGACAGACTGACTCACTGACTGACTGATACTGACTGACTGACTCACTGACTGACCGAGACTGACTGACTAACTGCCTGACTGACTGAGACTGGACTGACTGACTGACTGACTGACTGACTGACTAAATGACTGACTGAGACTGACTGACTGACTGCTTGACTCTCTGACTGGCTATTTCACTGACTGACTGAATGACTGAATGACTGACTGACACTGACTGACTGACTGCTTGACTACCTGACTGACTGCTTGACTAACTAACTGACTGGACAGGACTGACCGACTGACTGACTGACAGACTGACTGAATAAGGATGACTGACAGACTGACTGAATAAGGCTGACTGACTGACTGACTGACAGACTGACTGAATAAGGATGACTGACAGACTGACTGAATAAGGCTGACTGACTGACTGACTGACAGACTGACTGAATAAGGCTGACCGACTGACTGCCTGACTGACTGACTGACTGAATGACTGACTGACTGACTGACCGAGACTGACTGACTGACTGACTGAGACTGGACTGGACTGACTGACTGACTGACTGACTGAGACTGACTGACTGCTTTAGTGACTAACTGACTGCACAGGACTGACCGACTGACTGACTGCCTGACTGACTGACTGACTGAATGACTGACTGACTGAGACTAAATGACTGACTGCTTGACTGACTGGCTGAAGGACTAACTGACTGACTGAGTGACTGACTGACTGGACTGACTGACTGAGACTGAATGACTGAGTGCTTGACTGATTGACTGTCAGACTGACTGACTGACTTCGCAAAAGGGAAAAATAAAAAAAAAGAATTATAAAATTAGAAAAAAATATTTGCATTTAAGATTTCCTTTCCGGCTGGGATTTGAACCCAGGGCGACACTCATGGAAGCCCAACGCTCTCGCCAATATACTATCGGATCTCTGTTGAACGGTGTCTTAATTATAATAAAAACAAAAAATGCACCTTAGTAATTATTGATCTAAAATCTTTGAAATCTAAAGGTCGAATGATTAAACTGACTCAGAATTTTCTTCGGTACATAAATAATCCATATTTGCAAAAGAAAGAAATTGAAAAAAAAAGAATCTTCAAATTAGAAGAGAAATATATACATGGAAGATTTTCGTTCCGGCCGGGACTCGACCCCAGTACCACGCGCTTGGAACCCAACGGTCTAGCCATTAGGCTATCGGTGCTCTGTCGATGGAAGTCTTAAATATAATAAAAACAAAAAATGCACCTTGGTAATTATTGATTCAAACACTTTGAAATTTACAGGTCGAATAATTAAACTGACTCAGAATTTTTCTCCCTACATAAATAATCAATATTCGCAAAAGAGAAAAATTTAAAAAAAAAGAAGAAGAAATTTCAAATTAGAAACTAAAAGTATACATTGAAGATTTTCGTTCAGGCTGGGACTCGAACCCAGGGCCACTCGCTTGGAAGCCTAACACTCTAGCCATTAGTCTATGGGAGCTCTGTCGGTGGGAGTTTTAAATATAATAAAAACAAAAAATGCACCTTGGTAATTGTTTATTTAAACACTTTGAAATCTTCGTGTCGAAAAATTAAACTGACTCAGAATTTTCTTCCCTACATAAATAATCAATAACTGCAAAGGAAAGAAATTGAAAAAAAAAAGAATTTTCAAATTAGAAAAGAAATATATACATTGAAGATATTCGCTCCGGCTGGGACTCGAACCCAGGCCACTCGCTTGGAAGACCAGCGGTCTAGCCATTAGGCTATCGGAGTTCTGTCGAGCGGAGTCTTACTCCCTGACTGATACTGCCTGACTGACAGACTGACTCACTGATACTGACTGACTGGCTCACTGACTGACCGAGACTGACTGACTAACTGCCTGACTGACTGAGACTGGACTGACTGACTGACTGACTGACTGACTGACTAACTGACTGACTGAGACTGACTGACTGACTGCTTGACTCTCTGACTGGCTATTTCACTGACTGACTGAATGACTAAATGACTGACTGACACTGACTGACTGACTGCTTGACTACCTGACTGACTGCTTGACTGACTAACTGACTGGACAGGACTGACCGACTGACTGACTGACAGACTGACTGAATAAGGATGACTGAATAAGGCTGACTGAATAAGGCTGACTGACTGACTGACTGACAGACTGACTGAATAAGGCTGACCGACTGACTGACTGCCTGACTGACTGACTGACTGAATGACTGACTGACTGACTGACCGAGACTGACTGACTGACTGACTGAGACTGGACCGGACTGACTGACTGACTGACTGACTGAGACTGACTGACTGCTTTAGTGACTAACTGACTGCACAGGACTGACCGACTAACTGACTGACTGACTGCCTGACTGACTGACTGACTGAATGACTGACTGACTGCTTGACTGACTGGCTGAAGGACTAACTGACTGACTGAGTGACTGACTGACTGGACTGACTGATTGAGACTGAATGACTGAGTGCTTGACTGATTGACTGTCAGACTGACTGACTGACTTCGCAAAAGGGAAAAATAAAAAAATAGAATTATAAAATTAGAAAAAAATATTTGCATTTAAGATTTCCTTTCCGGCCGGGACTCGAACCCAGTACGACGCGCTAGGAACCCAACGGTCTAGCCATTAGGCTATCGGAGCTCTGTCGATGGAAGTCTTAAATATAATAAAAACAAAAAATGCACCTTGGTAATTATTGATTCAAACACTTTGAAATTTACAGGTCGAATAATTAAACTGACTCAGAATTTTTCTCCCTACATAAATAATCAATATTCGCAAAAGAGAAAAATTAAAAAAAAAAGAAGAAGAAATTTCAAATTAGAAACTAAAAGTATACATTGAAGATTTTCGTTCAGGCTGGGACTCGAACCCAGGGCCACTCGCTTGTAAGCCTAACACTCTAGCCATTAGTCTATGGGAGCTCTGTCGGTGGGCGTTTTAAATATAATAAAAACAAAAAATGCACCTTGGTAATTGTTTATTTAAACACTTTGAAATCTTCGTGTCGAAAAATTAAACTGACTCAGAATTTTCTTCCCTACATAAATAATCAATAATTGCAAAGGAAAGAAATTGAAAAAAAAAAGAATTTTCAAATTAGAAAAGAAATATATACATTGAAGATATTCGCTCCGGATGGGACTCGAACCCAGGCCACTCGCTTGGAAGACCAGCGGTCTAGCCATTAGGCTATCGGAGTTCTGTCGAGCGGAGTCTTACTGCCTGACTGATACTGCCTGACTGACAGACTGACTCACTGACTGACTGATACTGACTGACTGACTCACTGACTGACCGAGACTGACTGAATAACTGCCTGACTGACTGAGACTGGACTGACTGACTGACTGACTGACTGACCGAGACTGACTGACTAACTGCCTGACTGACTGAGACTGGACTGACTGACTGACTGACTGACTGACTGACTAACTGACTGACTGAGACTGACTCACTGACTGCTTGACTCTCTGACTGGCTATTTCACTGACTGACTGAATGACTAAATGACTGACTGACACTGACTGACTGACTGCTTGACTACCTGACTGACTGCTTGACTGACTAACTGACTGGACAGGACTGACCGACTGACTGACTGACAGACTGACTGAATAAGGATGACTGACAGACTGACTGAATAAGGCTGACCGACTGACTGACTGCCTGACTGACTGACTGACTGATTGACTGACTGACTGACTGACCGAGACTGACTGACTGACTGACTGAGACTGGACTGGACTGACTGACTGACTGAGACTGACTGACTGCTTTAGTGACTAACTGACTGCACAGGACTGACCGACTGACTGACTGACTGACTGCCTGACTGACTGACTGACTGAATGACTGACTGACTGAGACTAAATGACTGACTGCTTGACTGACTGGCTGAAGGACTAACTGACTGACTGAGTGACTGACTGACTGGACTGACTGACTGAGACTGAATGACTGAGTGCTTGACTGTTTGACTGTCAGACTGACTGACTGACTTCGCAAAAGGGAAAAATAAAAAAAAAAGAATTATAAAATTAGAAAAAAATATTTGCATTTAAGATTTCCTTTCCGGCCGGGACTCGAACGCAGTACCACGCGCTAGGAACCCAACGGTCTAGCCATTAGGCTATCGGAGCTCTGTCGATGGAAGTCTTAAATATAATAAAAACAAAAAATGCACCTTGGTAATTATTGATTCAAACACTTTGAATTTTACAGGTCGAATAATTAAACTGACTCAGAATTTTTCTCCCTACATAAATAATCAATATTCGCAAAAGAGAAAAATTAAAAAAAAAAGAAGAAGAAATTTCAAATTAGAAACTAAAAGTATACATTGAAGATTTTCGTTCAGGCTGGGACTCGAACCCAGGGCCACTCGCTTGGAAGCCTAACACTCTAGCCATTAGTCTATGGGAGCTCTGTCGGTGGGAGTTTTAAATATAATAAAAACAAAAAATGCACCTTGGTAATTGTTTATTTAAACACTTTGAAATCTTCGTGTCGAAAAATTAAACTGACTCAGAATTTTCATCCCTACATAAATAATCAATAATTGCAAAGGAAAGAAATTGAAAAAAAAAAGAATTTTCAAATTAGAAAAGAAATATATACATTGAAGATATTCGCTCCGGCTGGGACTCGAACCCAGGCCACTCGCTTGGAAGTCCAGCGGTCTAGCCATTAGGCTATCGGAGTTCTGTCGAGCGGAGTCTTACTGCCTGACTGATACTGCCTGACTGACAGACTGACTCACTGACTGACTGATACTGACTGACTGACACACTGACTGACCGAGACTGACTGACTAACTGCCTGACTGACTGAGACTGACTGACTGACTGACTGACTGACTAACTGACTGACTGAGACTGACTGACTGACTGCTTGACTCTCTGACTGGCTATTTCACTGACTGACTGAATGACTAAATGACTGACTGACACTGACTGACTGACTGCTTGACTACCTGACTGACTGCTTGACTGACTAACTGACTGGACAGGACTGACCGACTGACTGACTGACAGACTGACTGAATAAGGATGACTGACAGACTGACTGAATAAGGCTGACTGACTGACTGACTGACAGACTGACTGAATAAGGATGACTGACAGACTGACTGAATAAGGCTGACTGACTGACTGACTGACTGACAGACTGACTGAATAAGGCTGACCGACTGACTGACTGCCTGACTGACTGACTGACTGAATGACTGACTGACTGACTGACCGAGACTGACTGACTGACTGACTGAGACTGGACTGGACTGACTGACTGACTGACTGACTGAGACTGACTGACTGCTTTAGTGACTAACTGACTGCACAGGACTGACCGACTGACTGACTGACGGACTGCCTGACTGACTGACTGACTGAATGACTGACTGACTGAGACTAAATGACTGACTGCTTGACTGACTGGCTGAAGGACTAACTGACTGACTGAGTGACTGACTGACTGGACTGACTGACCGAGACTGACTGACTAACTGCCTGACTGACTGAGACTGGACTGACTGACTGACTGACTGACTGACTGACTAACTGACTGACTGAGACTGACTGACTGACTGCTTGACTCTCTGACTGGCTATTTCACTGACTGACTGAATGACTAAATGACTGACTGACACTGACTGACTGACTGCTTGACTACCTGACTGACTGCTTGACTACCTGACTGACTGCTTGACTGACTAACTGACTGGACAGGACTGACCGACTGACTGACTGACAGACTGACTGAATAAGGATGACTGAATAAGGCTGACTGAATAAGGCTGACTGACTGACTGACTGACAGACTGACTGAATAAGGCTGACCGACTGACTGACTGCCTGACTGACTGACTGACTGAATGACTGACTGACTGACTGACCGAGACTGACTGACTGACTGACTGAGACTGGACCCGACTGACTGACTGACTGACTGACTGAGACTGACTGACTGCTTTAGTGACTAACTGACTGCACAGGACTGACTGACTAACTGACTGACTGACTGCCTGACTGACTGACTGACTGAATGACTGACTGACTGCTTGACTGACTGGCTGAAGGACTAACTGACTGACTGAGTGACTGACTGACTGGACTGACTGACTGAGACTGAATGACTGAGTGCTTGACTGATTGACTGTCAGACTGACTGACTGACTTCGCAAAGGGGAAAAATAAAAAAAAAAAGAATTATAAAATTAGAAAAAAATATTTGCATTTAAGATTTCCTTTCCGGCCGGGACTCGAACCCAGTACCACGCGCTAGGAACCCAACGGTCTAGCCATTAGGCTATCGGAGCTCTGTCGATGGAAGTCTTAAATATAATAAAAACAAAAAATGCACCTTGGTAATTATTGATTCAAACACTTTGAAATTTACAGGTCGAATAATTAAACTGACTCAGAATTTTTCTCCCTACATAAATAATCAATATTCGCAAAAGAGAAAAATTAAAAAAAAAAGAAGAAGAAATTTCAAATTAGAAACTAAAAGTATACATTGACGATTTTCGTTCAGGCTGGGACTCGAACCCAGGGCCACTCGCTTTTAAGCCTAACACTCTAGCCATTAGTCTATGGGAGCTCTGTCGGTGGGAGTTTTAAATATAATAAAAACAAAAAATGCACCTTGGTAATTGTTTATTTAAACACTTTGAAATCTTCGTGTCGAAAAATTAAACTGACTCAGAATTTTCTTCCCTACATAAATAATCAATAATTGCAAAGGAAAGAAATTGAAAAAAAAAGAATTTTCAAATTAGAAAAGAAATATATACATTGAAGATATTCGCTCCGGCTGGGACTCGAACCCAGGCCACTCGCTTGGAAGACCAGCGGTCTAGCCATTAGGCTATCGGAGTTCTGTCGAGCGGAGTCTTACTGCCTGACTGATACTGCCTGACTGACAGACTGACTCACTGACTGACTGATACTGACTGACTGACTCACTGACTGACCGAGACTGACTGACTAAATGCCTGACTGACTGAGACTGGACTGACTGACTGACTGACTGACTGACTGACTAACTGACTGACTGAGACTGACTGACTGTCTGCTTGACTCTCTGACTGGCTATTTCACTGACTGACTGAATGACTAAATGACTGACTGACACTGACTGACTGACTGCTTGACTACCTGACTGACTGCTTGACTGACTAACTGACTGGACAGGACTGACCGACTGACTGACTGACAGACTGACTGAATAAGGATGACTGACAGACTGACTGAATAAGGCTGACTGACTGACTGACTGACAGACTGACTGAATAAGGCTGACCGACTGACTGACTGCCTGACTGACTGACTGACTGAATGACTGACTGACTGACTGACCGAGACTGACTGACTGACTGACTGAGACTGGACTGGACTGACTGACTGACTGACTGACTGAGACTGACTGACTGCTTTAGTGACTAACTGACTGCACAGGACTGACCGACTGACTGACTGACTGACTGCCTGACTGACTGACTGAATGACTGACTGACTGAGACTAAATGACTGACTGCTTGACTGACTGGCTGAAGGACTAACTGACTGACTGAGTGACTGACTGACTGGACTGACTGACTGAGACTGAATGACTGAGTGCTTGACTGATTGACTGTCAGACTGACTGACTGACTTCGCAAAAGGGAAAAATAAAAATAAAAAGAATTATAAAATTAGAAAAAAATATTTGCTTTTAAGATTTCCTTTCCGGCCGGGACTCGAACCCAGTACCACGCGCTAGGAACCCAACGGTCTAGCCATTAGGCTATCGGAGCTCTGTCGATGGAAGTCTTAAATATAATAAAAACAAAAAATGCACCTTGGTAATTATTGATTCAAACACTTTGAAATTTACAGGTCGAATAATTAAACTGACTCAGAATTTTTCTCCCTACATAAATAATCAATATTCGCAAAAGAGAAAAATTTAAAAAAAAAGAAGAAGAAATTTCAAATTAGAAACTAAAAGTATACATTGAAGATTTTCGTTCAGGCTGGGACTCGAACCCAGGGCCACTCGCTTGGAAGCCTAACACTCTAGCCATTAGTCTATGGGAGCTCTGTCGGTGGGAGTTTTAAATATAATAAAAACAAAAAATGCACCTTGGTAATTGTTTATTTAAACACTTTGAAATCTTCGTGTCGAAAAATTAAACTGACTCAGAATTTTCTTCCCTACATAAATAATCAATAATTGCAAAGGAAAGAAATTGAAAAAAAAAAGAATTTTCAAATTAGAAAAGAAATATATACATTGAAGATATTCGCTCCGGCTGGGACTCGAACCCAGGCCACTCGCTTGGAAGACCAGCGGTCTAGCCATTAGGCTATCGGAGTTCTGTCGAGCGTAGTCTTACTGCCTGACTGATACTGCCTGACTGACAGACTGACTCACTGACTGACTGATACTGACTGACTGACTCACTGACTGACCGAGACTGACTGACTAACTGCCTGACTGACTGAGACTGGACTGACTGACTGACTGACTGACTGACTGACTAAATGACTGACTGAGACTGACTGACTGACTGCTTGACTCTCTGACTGGCTATTTCACTGACTGACTGAATGACTGAATGACTGACTGACACTGACTGACTGACTGCTTGACTACCTGACTGACTGCTTGACTAACTAACTGACTGGACAGGACTGACCGACTGACTGACTGACAGACTGACTGAATAAGGATGACTGACAGACTGACTGAATAAGGCTGACTGACTGACTGACTGACAGACTGACTGAATAAGGATGACTGACAGACTGACTGAATAAGGCTGACTGACTGACTGACTGACAGACTGACTGAATAAGGCTGACCGACTGACTGCCTGACTGACTGACTGACTGAATGACTGACTGACTGACTGACCGAGACTGACTGACTGACTGACTGAGACTGGACTGGACTGACTGACTGACTGACTGACTGAGACTGACTGACTGCTTTAGTGACTAACTGACTGCACAGGACTGACCGACTGACTGACTGCCTGACTGACTGACTGACTGAATGACTGACTGACTGAGACTAAATGACTGACTGCTTGACTGACTGGCTGAAGGACTAACTGACTGACTGAGTGACTGACTGACTGGACTGACTGACTGAGACTGAATGACTGAGTGCTTGACTGATTGACTGTCAGACTGACTGACTGACTTCGCAAAAGGGAAAAATAAAAAAAAAGAATTATAAAATTAGAAAAAAATATTTGCATTTAAGATTTCCTTTCCGGCTGGGATTTGAACCCAGGGCGACACTCATGGAAGCCCAACGCTCTCGCCAATATACTATCGGATCTCTGTTGATCGGTGTCTTAATTATAATAAAAACAAAAAATGCACCTTAGTAATTATTGATCTAAAATCTTTGAAATCTAAAGGTCGAATGATTAAACTGACTCAGAATTTTCTTCCGTACATAAATAATCCATATTTGCAAAAGAAAGAAATTGAAAAAAAAAAGAATCTTCAAATTAGAAGAGAAATATATACATGGAAGATTTTCGTTCCGGCCGGGACTCGAACTCAGTACCGCGCGCTTGGAACCCAACGGTCTAGCCATTAGGCTATCGGAACTCTGTCGATGGAAGTCTTAAATATAATAAAAACAAAAAATGCACCTTGGTAATTATTGATTCAAACACTTTGAAATTTACAGGTCGAATAATTAAACTGACTCAGAATTTTTCTCCCAACATAAATAATCAATATTCGCAAAAGAGAAAAATTAAAAAAAAAGAAGAAGAAATTTCAAATTAGAAACTAAAAGTATACATTGAAGATTTTCGTTCAGGCTGGGACTCGAACCCAGGGCCACTGGCTTGGAAGCCTAACACTCTAGCCATTAGTCTATGGGAGCTCTGTCGGTGGGAGTTTTAAATATAATAAAAACAAAAAATGCACCTTGGTAATTGTTTATTTAAACACTTTGAAAACTTCGTGTCGAAAAATTAAACTGACTCAGAATTTTCTTCCCTACATAAATAATCAATAATTGCAAAGGAAAGAAATTGAAAAAAAAAGAATTTTCAAATTAGAAAAGAAATATATACATTGAAGATATTCGCTCCGGCTGGGACTCGAACCCAGGCCACTCGCTTGGAAGACCAGCGGTCTAGCCATTAGGCTATCGGAGTTCTGTCGAGCGGAGTCTTACTGCCTGACTGATACTACCTGACTGACAGACTGACTCACTGACTGACTGATACTGACTGACTGACTCACTGACTGACCGAGACTGACTGACTAACTGCCTGACTGACTGAGACTGGACTGACTGACTGACTGACTGACTGACTGACTAACTGACTGACTGAGACTGACTGACTGACTGCTTGACTCTCTGACTGGCTATTTCACTGACTGACTGAATGACTAAATGACTGACTGACTGCTTGACTACCTGACTGACTGCTTGACTGACTAACTGACTGGACAGGACTGACCGACTGACTGACTGACAGACTGACTGAATAAGGATGACTGACAGACTGACTGAATAAGGCTGACTGACTGACTGACTGACAGACTGACTGAATAAGGCTGACCGACTGACTGACTGTCTGACTGACTGACTGACTGAATGACTGACTGACTGACTGACCGAGACTGACTGACTGACTGACTGAGACTGGACTGGACTGACTGACTGACTGACTGACTGAGACTGACTGACTGCTTTAGTGACTAACTGACTGCACAGGACTGACCGACTGACTGACTGACTGCCTGACTGACTGACTGACTGACTGACTGACTGACTGAGACTAAATGACTGACTGCTTGACTGACTGGCTGAAGGACTAACTGACTGACTGAGTGACTGACTGACTGGACTGACTGACTGAGACTGAATGACTGAGTGCTTGACTGATTGACTGTCAGACTGACTGACTGACTTCGCAAAAGGGAAAAATAAAAAAAAAAGAATTATAAAATTAGAAAAAAATATTTGCATTTAAGATTTCCTTTCCGGCCGGACTCGAACCCAGTACCACGCGCTAGGAACCCAACGGTCTAGCCATTAGGCTATCGGAGCTCTGTCGATGGAAGTCTTAAATATAATAAAAACAAAAAATGCACCTTGGTAATTATTGATTCAAACACTTTGAAATTTACAGGTCGAATAATTAAACTGACTCAGAATTTTTCTCCCTACATAAATAATTAATATTCGCAAAAGAGAAAAATTAAAAAAAAAAAGAAGAAGAAATTTCAAATTAGAAACTAAAAGTATACATTGAAGATTTTCGTTCAGGCTGGGACTCGAACCCAGGGCCACTCGCTTGGAAGCCTAACACTCTAGCCATTAGTCTATGGGAGCTCTGTCTGTGGGAGTTTTAAATATAATAAAAACAAAAAATGCACCTTGGTAATTGTTTATTTAAACACTTTGAAATCTTCGTGTCGAAAAATTAAACTGACTCAGAATTTTCTTCCCTACATAAATAATCAATAATTGCAAAGGAAAGAAATTGAAAAAAAAACAATTTTCAAATTAGAAAAGAAATATATACATTGAAGATATTCGCTCCGGCTGGGACTCGAACCCAGGCCACTCGCTTGGAAGACCAGCGGTCTAGCCATTAGGCTATCGGAGTTCTGTCGAGCGGAGTCTTACTGCCTGACTGATACTGCCTGACTGACAGACTGACTCACTGACTGACTGATACTGACTGACTGACTCACTGACTGACCGAGACTGACTGACTAACTGCCTGACTGACTGAGACTGGACTGACTGACTGACTGACTGACTGACTGACTGACTAACTGACTGACTGAGACTGACTGACTGACTGCTTGACTCTCTGACTGGCTATTTCACTGACTGACTGAATGACTAAATGACTGACTGACACTGACTGACTGACTGCTTGACTACCTGACTGACTGCTTGACTGACTAACTGACTGGACAGGACTGACCGAATGACTGACTGACAGACTGACTGAATAAGGATGACTGACAGACTGACTGAATAAGGCTGACTGACTGACTGACTGACAGACTGACTGAATAAGGCTGACCGACTGACTGACTGCCTGACTGACTGACTGACTGAATGACTGACTGACTGACTGACCGAGACTGACTGACTGACTGACTGAGACTGGACTGGACTGACTGACTGACTGACTGACTGAGACTGACTGACTGCTTTAGTGACTAACTGACTGCACAGGACTGACCGACTGACTGACTGACTGACTGCCTGACTGACTGAGACTAAATGACTGACTGCTTGACTGACTGGCTGAAGGACTAACTGACTGACTGAGTGACTGACTGACTGGACTGACTGACTGAGACTGAATGACTGAGTGCTTGACTGATTGACTGTCAGACTGACTGACTGACTTCGCAAAAGGGAAAAATAAAAAAAAAAGAATTATAAAATTAGAAAAAAATATTTGCATTTAAGATTTCCTTTCCGGCCGGGACTCGAACCCAGTACCACGCGCTAGGAACCCAACGGTCTAGCCATTAGGCTATCGGAGCTCTGTCGATGGAAGTCTTAAATATAAGAAAAACAAAAAATGCACCTTGGTAATTATTGATTCAAACACTTTGAAATTTACAGGTCGAATAATTAAACTGACTCAGAATTTTTCTCCCTACATAAATAATCAATATTCGCAAAAGAGAAAAATTAAAAAAAAAAGAAGAAGAAATTTCAAATTAGAAACTAAAAGTATACATTGAAGATTTTCGTTCAGGCTGGGACTCGAACCCAGGGCCACTCGCTTGGAAGCCTAACACTCTAGCCATTAGTCTATGGGAGCTCTGTCGGTGGGAGTTTTAAATATAATAAAAACAAAAAATGCACCTTGGTAATTGTTTATTTAAACACTTTGAAATCTTCGTGTCGAAAAATTAAACTGACTCAGAATTTTCTTCCCTACATAAATAATCGATAATTGCAAAGGAAAGAAATTGAAAAAAAAAAGAATTTTCAAATTAGAAAAGAAATATATACATTGAAGATATTCGCTCCGGCTGGGACTCGAACCCAGGCCACTCGCTTGGAAGACCAGCGGTCTAGCCATTAGGCTATCGGAATTCTGTCGAGCGGAGTCTTACTGCCTGACTGATACTGCCTGACTGACAGACTGACTCACTGACTGACTGATACTGACTGACTGACTCCTTGACTGACCGAGACTGACTGACTAACTGCCTGACTGACTGAGACTGGACTGACTGACTGACTGACTGACTGACTGACTAACTGACTGACTGACTAACTGACTGACTGAGACTGACTGACTGACTGCTTGACTCTCTGACTGGCTATTTCACTGACTGACTGAATGACTAAATGACTGACTGACACTGACTGACTGACTGCTTGACTACCTGACTGACTGCTTGACTGACTAACTGACTGGACAGGACTGACCGACTGACTGACTGACAGACTGACTGAATAAGGATGACTGACAGACTGACTGAATAAGGCTGACTGACTGACTGACTGACAGACTGACTGAATAAGGCTGACCGACTGACTGACTGCCTGACTGACTGACTGACTGAATGACTGACTGACTGACTGACCGAGACTGACTGACTGACTGACTGAGACTGGACTGGACTGACTGACTGACTGACTGACTGAGACTGACTGACTGCTTTAGTGACTAACTGACTGCACAGGACTGACCGACTGACTGACTGACTGACTGCCTGACTGACTGACTGACTGAATGACTGACTGACTGAGACTAAATGACTGACTGCTTGACTGACTGGCTGAAGGACTAACTGACTGACTGAGTGACTGACTGACTGGACTGACTGACTGAGACTGAATGACTGAGTGCTTGACTGATTGACTGTCAGACTGACTGACTGACTTCGCAAAAGGGAAAAATAAAAAAAAAGAATTATAAAATTAGAAAAACATATTTGCATTTAAGATTTCCTTTCCGGCTGGGATTTGAACCCAGGGCGACACTCATGGTAGCCCAACGCTCTCGCCAATATACTATCGGATTTCTGTTGATCGGTGTCTTAATTATAATAAAAACAAAAAATGCACCTTAGTAATTATTGATCTAAAATCTTTGAAATCTAAAGGTCGAATGATTAAACTGACTCAGAATTTTCTTCCGTACATAAATAATCCATATTTGCAAAAGAAAGAAATTGAAAAAAAAAAAAGAATCTTCAAATTAGAAGAGAAATATATACATGGAAGATTTTCGTTCCGGCCGGGACTCGAACCCAGTACCACGCGCTTGGAACCCAACGGTCTAGCCATTAGGCTATCGGAGCTCTGTCGATGGAAGTCTTAAATATAATAAAAACAAAAAATGCACCTTGGTAATTATTGATTCAAACACTTTGAAATTTACAGGTCGAATAATTAAACTGACTCAGAATTTTTCTCCCTACATAAATAATCAATATTCGCAAAAGAGAAAAAATAAAAAAAAAGAAGAAGAAATTTCAAATTAGAAACTAAAAGTATACATTGAAGATTTTCGTTCAGGCTGGGACTCGAACCCAGGGCCACTCGCTTGGAAGCCTAACACTCTAGCCATTAGTCTATGGGAGCTCTGTCGGTGGGCGTTTTAAATATAATAAAAACAAAAAATGCACCTTGGTAATTGTTTATTTAAACACTTTGAAATCTTCGTGTCGAAAAATTAAACTGACTCAGAATTTTCTTCCCTACATAAATAATCAATAATTGCAAAGGAAAGAAATTGAAAAAAAAAAAGAATTTTCAAATAAGAAAAGAAATATATACATTGAAGATATTCGCTCCGGCTGGGACTCGAACCCAGGCCACTCGCTTGGAAGACCAGCGGTCTAGCCATTAGGCTATCGGAGTTCTGTCGAGCGGAGTCTTACTGCCTGACTGATACTGCCTGACTGACAGACTGACTCACTGACTGACCGAGACTGACTGACTAACTGCCTGACTGACTGAGACTGGACTGACTGACTGACTGACTGACTGACTAACTGACTGAGACTGACTGACTGACTGCTTGACTCTCTGACTGGCTATTTCACTGACTGACTGAATGACTAAATGACTGACTGACACTGACTGACTGACTGCTTGACTACCTGACTGACTGCTTGACTGACTAACTGACTGGACAGGACTGACCGACTGACTGACTGACAGACTGACTGAATAAGGATGACTGACAGACTGACTGAATAAGGCTGACTGACTGACTGACTGACAGACTGACTGAATAAGGCTGACCGACTGACTGACTGCCTGACTGACTGACTGACTGAATGACTGACTGACTGACTGACCGAGACTGACTGACTGACTGACTGAGACTGGACTGGACTGACTGACTGACTGACTGACTGAGACTGACTGACTGACTGAGACTGACTGACTGCTTTAGTGACTAACTGACTGCACAGGACTGACCGACTGACTGACTGACTGACTGCCTGACTGACTGACTGACTGAATGACTGACTGACTGAGACTAAATGACTGACTGCTTGACTGACTGGCTGAAGGACTAACTGACTGACTGAGTGACTGACTGACTGGACTGACTGACTGAGACTGAATGACTGAGTGCTTGACTGATTGACTGTCAGACTGACTGACTGACTTCGCAAAAGGGAAAAATAAAAAAAAAAAGAATTATAAAATTAGAAAAAAATATTTGCATTTAAGATTTCCTTTCCGGCTGGGATTTGAACCCAGGGCGACACTCATGGAAGCCCAACGCTCTCGCCAATATACTATCGGATCTCTGTTGATCGGTGTCTTAATTATAATAAAAACAAAAAATGCACCTTAGTAATTATTGATCTAAAATCTTTGAAATCTAAAGGTCGAATGATTAAACTGACTCAGAATTTTCTTCCGTACATAAATAATCCATATTTGCAAAAGAAAGAAATTGAAAAAAAAAAAAAGAATCTTCAAATTAAAAGAGAAATATATACATGGAAGATTTTCGTTCCGGCCGGGACTCGAACCCAGTACCACGCGCTTGGAACCCAACGGTCTAGCCATTAGGCTATCGGAGCGCTGTCGATGGAAGTCTTAAATATAATAAAAACAAAAAATGCACCTTGGTAATTATTGATTCAAACACTTTGAAATTTACAGGTCGAATAATTAAACTGACTCAGAATTTTTCTCCCTACATAAATAATCAATAATTGCAAAGGAAAGAAATTGAAAAAAAAAAGAATTTTCAAATTAGAAAAGAAATATATACATTGAAGATATTCGCTCCGGCTGGGACTCGAACCCAGGCCACTCGCTTGGAAGACCAGCGGTCTAGCCATTAGGCTATCGGAGTTCTGTCGAGCGGAGTCTTACTGCCTGACTGACAGACTGACTCACTGACTGACTGACTCACTGACTGACCGAGACTGACTGACTAACTGCCTGACTGACTGAGACTGGACTGACTGACTGACTGACTGACTGACTGACTAACTGACTGACTGAGACTGACTGACTGACTGCTTGACTCTCTGACTGGCTATTTCACTGACTGACTGAATGACTAAATGACTGACTGACACTGACTGACTGACTGCTTGACTACCTGACTGACTGCTTGACTGACTAACTGACTGGACAGGACTGACCGACTGACTGACTGACAGACTGACTGAATAAGGATGACTGACAGACTGACTGAATAAGGCTGACTGACTGACTGACTGACAGACTGACTGAATAAGGCTGACCGACTGACTGACTGCCTGCCTGACTGACTGACTGAATGACTGACTGACTGACTGACCGAGACTGACTGACTGACTGACTGAGACTGGACTGGACTGACTGACTGACTGACTGACTGAGACTGACTGACTGCTTTAGTGACTAACTGACTGCACAGGACTGACCGACTGACTGACTGACTGACTGCCTGACTGACTGACTGACTGAATGACTGACTGACTGAGACTAAATGACTGACTGCTTGACTGACTGGCTGAAGGACTAACTGACTGACTGAGTGACTGACTGACTGGACTGACTGACTGAGACTGAATGACTGAGTGCTTGACTGATTGACTGTCAGACTGACTGACTGACTTCGCAAAAGGGAAAAATAAAAAAAAAAGAATTATAAAATTAGAAAAAAATATTTGCATTTAAGATTTCCTTTCCGGCTGGGATTTGAACCCAGGGCGACACTCATGGAAGCCCAACGCTCTCGCCAATATACTATCGGATCTCTGTTGATCGGTGTCTTAATTATAATAAAAACAAAAAATGCACCTTAGTAATTATTGATCTAAAATCTTTGAAATCTAAAGGTCGAATGATTAAACTGACTCAGAATTTTCTTCCGTACATAAATAATCCATATTTGCAAAAGAAAGAAATTGAAAAAAAAAAGAATCTTCAAATTAGAAGAGAAATACATACATGGAAGATTTTCGTTCCGGCCGGGACTCGAACCCAGTACCACGCGCTTGGAACCCAACGGTCTAGCCATTAGGCTACCGGAGCTCTGTCGATGGAAGTCTTAAATATAATAAAAACAAAAAATGCACCTTGGTAATTATTGATTCAAACACTTTGAAATTTACAGGTAGAATAATTAAACTGACTCAGAATTTTTCTCCCTACATAAATAAACAATATTCGCAAAAGAGAAAAATTAAAAAAAAAGAAGAAGAAATTTCAAATTAGAAACTAAAAGTATACATTGAAGATTTTCGTTCAGGCTGGGACTCGAACCCAGGGCCACTCGCTTGGAAGCCTAACACTCTAGCCATTAGTCTATGGGAGCTCGGTCGGTGGGAGTTTTAAATATAATAAAAACAAAAAATGCACCTTGGTAATTGTTTATTTAAACACTATTTTGAAATCTTCGTGTCGAAAAATTAAACTGACTCAGAATTTTCTTCCCTACATAAATAATCAATAATTGCAAAGGAAAGAAATTGAAAAAAAAAAGAATTTTCAAATTAGAAAAGAAATATATACATTGAAGATATTCGCTCCGGCTGGGACTCGAACCCAGGCCACTCGCTTGGAAGACCAGCGGTCTAGCCATTAGGCTATCGGAGTTCTGTCGAGCGGAGTCTTACTGCCTGACTGATACTGCCTGACTGACAGACTGACTCACTGACTGACTGATACTGACTGACTGACTCACTGACTGACCGAGACTGACTGACTAACTGCCTGACTGACTGAGACTGGACTGACTGACTGACTGACTGACTAACTGACTGACTGAGTCTGACTGACTGACTGCTTGACTCTCTGACTGGCTATTTCACTGACTGACTGAATGACTAAATGACTGACTGACACTGACTGACTGACTGCTTGACTACCTGACTGACTGCTTGACTGACTAACTGACTAGACAGGACTGACCGACTGACTGACTGACAGACTGACTGAATAAGGATGAGTGACAGACTGACTGAATAAGGCTGACTGACTGACTGACTGACAGACTGACTGAATAAGGCTGACCGACTGACTGACTGCCTGACTGACTGACTGACTGAATGACTGACTGACTGACTGACCGAGACTGACTGACTGACTGACTGAGACTGGACTGGACTGACTGACTGACTGAGACTGACTGACTGCTTTAGTGACTAACTGACTGCACAGGACTGACCGACTGACTGACTGACTGACTGCCTGACTGTCTGACTGACTGAATGACTGACTGACTGAGACTAAATGACTGACTGCTTGACTGACTGGCTGAAGGACTAACTGACTGACTGAGTGACTGACTGACTGGACTGACTGACTGAGACTGAATGACTGAGTGCTTGACTGATTGACTGTCAGACTGACTGACTGACTTCGCAAAAGGGAAAAATAAAAAAAAAAAGAATTATAAAATTAGAAAAAAATATTTGCATTTAAGATTTCCTTTCCGGCCGGGACTCGAACCCAGTACCACGCGCTAGGAACCCAACGGTATAGCCATTAGGCTATCGGAGCTCTGTCGATGGAAGTCTTAAATATAATAAAAACAAAAAATGCACCTTGGTAATTATTGATTCAAACACTTTGAAATTTACAGGTCGAATAATTAAACTGACTCAGAATTTTTCTCCCTACATAAATAATCAATATTCGCAAAAGAGAAAAATTAAAAAAAGAAGAAGAAGAAATTTCAAATTAGAAACTAAAAGTATACATTGAAGATTTTCGTTCAGGCTGGGACTCGAACCCAGGGCCACTCGCTTGGAAGCCTAACACTCTAGCCATTAGTCTATGGGAGCTCTGTCGGTGGGAGTTTTAAATATAATAAAAACAAAAAATGCACCTTGGTAATTGTTTATTTAAACACTTTGAAATCTTTGTGTCGAAAAATTAAACTGACTCAGAATTTTCTTCCCTACATAAATAATCAATAATTGCAAAGGAAAGAAATTGAAAAAAAAAAGAATTTTCAAATTAGAAAAGAAATATATACATTGAAGATATTCGCTCCGGCTGGGACTCGAACCCAGGCCACTCGCTTGGAAGACCAGCGGTCTAGCCATTAGGCTATCGGAGTTCTGTCGAGCGGAGTCTTACTGCCTGACTGATACTGCCTGACTGACAGACTGACTCACTGACTGACTGATACTGACTGACTGACTCACTGACTGACCGAGACTGACTGACTAACTGCCTGACTGACTGAGACTGGACTGACTGACTGACTGACTGACTGACTGACTAACTGACTGACTGAGACTGACTGACTGACTGCTTGACTCTCTGACTGGCTATTTCACTGACTGACTGAATGACTAAATGACTGACTGACACTGACTGACTGACTGCTTGACTACCTGACTGACTGCTTGACTGACTAACTGACTGGACAGGACTGACCGACTGACTGACAGACTGACTCAATAAGGATGACTGACAGACTGACTGAATAAGGCTGACTGACTGACTGACTGACAGACTGACTGAATAAGGCTGACCGACTGACTGACTGCCTGACTGACTGACTGACTGAATGACTGACTGACCGAGACTGACTGACTGACTGAGACTGGACTTGACTGACTGACTGACTGACTGACTGAGACTGACTGACTGCTTTAGTGACTAACTGACTGCACAAGACTGACCGACTGACTGACTGACTGACTGCCTGACTGACTGACTGACTGAATGACTGACTGACTGAGACTAAATGACTGACTGCTTGACTGACTGGCTGAAGGACTAACTGACTGACTGAGTGACTGACTGAGACTGAATGACTGAGTGCTTGACTGATTGACTGTCAGACTGACTGACTGACTTCGCAAAAGGGAAAAATAAAAAAAAAAGAATTATAAAATTAGAAAAAAATATTTGCATTTAAGATTTCCTTTCCGGCCGGGACTCGAACATAGTACCACGCGCTAGGAACCCAACGGTCTAGCCATTAGGCTATCGGAGCTCTGTCGATGGAAGTCTTAAATATAATAAAAACAAAAAATGCACCTTGGTAATTATTGATTCAAACACTTTGAAATTTACAGGTCGAATAATTAAACTGACTCAGAATTTTTCTCATACATAAATAATCAATATTCGCAAAAGAGAAAAATTAAAAAAAAAGAAGAAGAAATTTCAAATTAGAAACTAAAAGTATACATTGAAGATTTTCGTTCAGGCTGGGACTCGAACCCAGGGCCACTCGCTTGGAAGCCTAACACTCTAGCCATTAGTCTATGGGAGCTCTGTCGGTGGGAGTTTTAAATATAATAAAAACAAAAAATGCACCTTGGTAATTGTTTATTTAAACACTTTGAAATCTTCGTGTCGAAAAATTAAGCTGACTCAGAATTTTCTTCCCTACATAAATAATCAATAATTGCAAAGGAAAGAAATTGAAAAAAAAAAGAATTTTCAAATTAGAAAAGAAATATATACATTGAAGATATTCGCTATGGCTGGGACTCGAACCCAATCCACTCGCTTGGAAGACCAGCGGTCTAGCCATTAGGCTATCGGAGTTCTGTCGAGCGGAGTCTTACTGCCTGACTGATACTGCCTGACTGACAGACTGACTCACTGACTGACCGAGACTGACTGACTAACTGCCTGACTGACTGAGACTGGACTGACTGACTGACTGACTGACTGACTGACTAACTGACTGACTGAGACTGACTGACTGACTGCTTGACTCTCTGACTGGCTATTTCACTGACTGACTGAATGACTAAATGACTGACTGACACTGACTGACTGACTGCTTGACTACCTGACTGACTGCTTGACTGACTAACTGACTGGACAGGACTGACCGACTGACTGACTGACAGACTGACTGAATAAGGATGACTGACAGACTGACTGAATAAGGCTGACCGACTGACTGACTGCCTGACTGACTGACTGAATGAATGACTGACTGACCGAGACTGACTGACTGACTGCACATGACTGACCGACTGACTGACTGACTGACTGACTGCCTGACTGACTGACTGACTGAATGACTGACTGACTGAGACTAAATGACTGACTGCTTGACTGACTGGTTGAAGGACTAACTGACTGACTGACTGAATGACTGACTGACTGAGACTAAATGACTGACTGCTTGACTGACTGGTTGAAGGACTAACTGACTGACTGAGTGACTGACTGACTGGACTGACTGACTGAGACTGAATGACTGAGTGCTTGACTGATTGACTGTCAGACTGACTGACTGACTTCGCAAAAGGGAAAAATAAAAAAAAAAGAATTATAAAATTAGAAAAAAATATTTGCATTTAAGATTTCCTTTCCGGCCGGGACTCGAACCCAGGGCCACTCGCTTGGAAGATTAACACTCTAGCCTTAGTCTATGGGAGCTCTGTCGGTGGGAGTTTTAAATATAATAAAAACAAAAAATGCACCTTGGTAATTGTTTATTTAAACACTTTGAAATCTTTGTGTCGAAAAATTAAACTGACTCAGAATTTTCTTCCCTACATAAATAATCAATAATTGCAAAGAAAAGAAATTGAAAAAAAAAAGAATTTTCAAATTAGAAAAGAAATATATACATTGAAGATATTCGCTCCGGCTGGGACTCGAACCCAGGCCACTCGCTTGGAAGACCAGCGGTCTAGCCATTAGGCTATCGGAGTTCTGTCGAGCGGAGTCTTACTGCCTGACTGATACTGCCTGACTGACAGACTGACTCACTGACTGACTGATACTGACTGACTGGCTAACTGACTGACTGAGACTGACTGACTGACTGCTTGACTCTCTGACTGGCTATTTCACTGACTGACTGAATGACTAAATGACTGACGGACACTGACTGACTGACTGCTTGACTACCTGACTGACTGCTTGACTGACTAACTGACTGGACAGGACTGACCGACTGACTGACTGACAGACTGACTGAATAAGGATGACTGACAGACTGACTGAATAAGGCTGACTGACTGACTGACTGACAGACTGACTGAATAAGGCTGACCGACTGACTGACTGCCTGACTGACTGACTGACTGAATAACTTACTGACTGACTGACCGAGACTGACTGACTGACTGACTGAGACTGGACTGGACTGACTGACTGACTGACTGACTGAGACTGACTGACTGCTTTAGTGACTAACTGACTGCACAGGACTGACCGACTGACTGACTGACTGACTGCCTGACTGACTGACTGACTGAATGACTGACTGACTGAGACTAAATGACTGACTGCTTGACTGACTGGCTGAAGGACTAACTGACTGACTGAGTGACTGACTGACTGGACTGACTGACTGAGACTGAATGACTGAGTGCTTGACTGATTGACTGTCAGACTGACTGACTGACTTCGCAAAAGAGAAAAATAAAAAAAAAAGAATTATAAAATTAGAAAAAAATATTTGCATTTAAGATTTCCTTTCCGGCTGGGATTTGAACCCAGGGCGACACTCATGGAAGCCCAACGCTCTCGCCAATATACTTTCGGATCTCTGTTGATCGGTGTCTTAATTATAATAAAAACAAAAAATGCACCTTAGTAATTATTGATCTAAAATCTTTGAAATCTAAAGGTCGAATGATTAAACTGACTCAGAATTTTCTTCCGTACATAAATAATCCATATTTGCAAAAGAAAGAAATTGAAAAAAAAAGAATCTTCAAATTAGAAGAGAAATATATACATGGAAGATTTTCGTTCCGGCCGGGACTCGAACCCAGTACCACGCGCTAGGAACCCAGCGATCTAGCCATTAGGCTATCGGAGCTCTGTCGATGGAAGTCTTAAATATAATAAAAACAAAAAATGCACCTTGGTAATTATTGATTCAAACACTTTGAAATTTACAGGTCGAATAATTAAACTGACTCAGAATTTTTCTCCCTACATAAATAATCAATATTCGCAAAAGAGAAAAATTAAAAAAAAAAGAAGAAGAAATTTCAAATTAGAAACTAAAAGTATACTTTGAAGATTTTCGTTCAGGCTGGGACTCGAACCCAGGGCCACTCGCTTGGAAGCCTAACACTCTAGCCATTAGTCTATGGGAGCTCTGTCGGTGGGAGTTTTAAATATAATAAAAACAAAAAATGCACCTTGGTAATTGTTTATTTAAACACTTTGAAATCTTCGTGTCGAAAAATTAAACTGGCTCAGAATTTTCTTCCCTACATAAATAATCTATAATTGCAAAGGAAAGAAATTGAAAAAAAAAAAGAATTTTCAAATTAGAAAAGAAATATATACATTGAAGATATTCGCTCCGGCTGGGACTCGAACCCAGGCCACTCGCTTGGAAGACCATCGGTCTAGCCATTAGGCTATCGGAGTTCTGTCGAGCGGAGTCTTACTGCCTGACTGATACTGCCTGACTGACAGACTGACTCACTGACTGACTGATACTGAGTGACTGACTCACTGACTGACCGAGACTGACTGACTAACTGCCTGACTGACTGAGACTGGACTGACTGACTGACTGACTGACTGACTGACTAACTGACTGACTGAGACTGACTGACTGACTTCTTGACTCTCTGACTGGCTATTTCACTGACTGACTGAATGACTAAATGACTGACTGACACTGACTGACTGACTGCTTGACTACCTGACTGACTGCTTGACTGACTAACTGACTGGACAGGACTGACCGACTGACTGACTGACAGACTGACTGAATAAGGATGACTGACAGACTGACTGAATAAGGCTGACTGACTGACTGACTGACAGACTGACTGAATAAGGCTGACCGACTGACTGACTGCCTGACTGACTGACTGACTGAATGACTGACTGACTAACTGACCGAGACTGACTGACTGACTGACTGAGACTGGACTGGACTGACTGACTGACTGAGACTGACTGACTGCTTTAGTGACTAACTGACTGCACAGGACTGACCGACTGACTGACTGACTGACTGCCTGACTGACTGACTGACTGAATGACTGACTGACAGAGACTAAATGAATGACTGCTTGACTGACTGGCTGAAGGACTAACTGACTGACTGAGTGACTGACTGACTGGACTGACTGACTGAGACTGAATGACTGAGTGCTTGACTGATTGACTGTCAGACTGACTGACTGACTTCGCAAAAGGGAAAAATAAAAAAAAAAGAATTATAAAATTAGAAAAAAACATTTGCATTTAAGATTTCCTTTCCGGCCGGGACTCGAACCCAGTACCACGCGCTAGGAATCCAACGGTCTAGCCATTAGGCTATCGGAGCTCTGTCGATGGAAGTCTTAAATATAATAAAAACAAAAAATGCACCTTGGTAATTATTGATTCAAACACTTTGAAATTTACAGGTCGAATAATTAAACTGACTCAGAATTTTTCTCCCTACATAAATAATCAATATTCGCAAAAGAGAAAAATTAAAAAAAAAAAAGAAGAAGAAATTTCAAATTAGAAACTAAAAGTATACATTGAAGATTTTCGTTCAGGCTGGGACTCGAACCCAGGGCCACTCGCTTGGAAGCCTAACACTCTAGCCATTAGTCTATGGGAGCTCTGTCGGTGGGAGTTTTAAATATAATAAAAACAAAAAATGCACCTTGGTAATTGTTTATTTAAACACTTTGAAATCTTCGTGTCGAAAAATTAAACTGACTCAGAATTTTCTTCCCTACATAAATAATCAATAATTGCAAAGGAAAGAAATTGAAAAAAAAAAAGAATTTTCAAATTAGAAAAGAAATATATACATTGAAGATATTCGCTCCGGCTGGGACTCGAACCCAGGCCACTCGCTTGGAAGACCAGCGGTCTAGCCATTAGGCTATCGGAGTTCTGTCGAGCGGAGTCTTACTGCCTGACTGATACTGCCTGACTGACAGACTGACTCACTGACTGACTGATACTGACTGACTGACTCACTGACTGACCGAGACTGACTGACTAACTGCCTGACTGACTGAGACTGGACTGACTGACTGACTGACTGACTGACTGACTGACTGACTGAGACTGACTGACTGACTGCTTGACTCTCTGACTGGCTATTTCACTGACTGACTGAATGACTAAATGACTGACTGACACTGACTGACTGACTGCTTGACTACCTGACTGACTGCTTGACTGACTAACTGACTGGACAGGACTGACCGACTGACTGACTGACAGACTGACTGAATAAGGATGACTGACAGACTGACTGAATAAGGCTGACTGACTGACTGACTGACAGACTGACTGAATAAGGCTGACCGACTGACTGACTGCCTGACTGACTGACTGACTGAATGACTGACTGACCGAGACTGACTGACTGACTGACTGAGACTGGACTGGACTGACTGACTGACTGACTGACTGAGACTGACTGACTGCTTTAGTGACTAACTGACTGCACAGGACTGACCGACTGACTGACTGACTGACTGCCTGACTGACTGACTGACTGAATGACTGACTGACTGAGACTAAATGACTGACTGCTTGACTGACTGGCTGAAGGACTAACTGACTGGACTGACTGACTGAGACTGAATGACTGAGTGCTTGACTGATTGACTGTCGGACTGACTGACTGACTTCGCAAAAGGGAAAAATAAAAAAAAAGAATTATAAAATTAGAAAAAAATATTTGCATTTAAGATTTCCTTTCCGGCCGGGACTCGAACCCAGTACCACGCGCTAGGAACCCAACGGTCTAGCCATTAGGCTATCGGAGCTCTGTCGATGGAAGTCTTAAATATAATAAAAACAAAAAATGCACCTTGGTAATTATTGATTCAAACACTTTGAAATTTACAGGTCGAATAATTAAACTGACTCAGAATTTTTCTCCCTACATAAATAATCAATATTCGCAAAAGAGAAAAATTAAAAAAAAAGAAGAAGAAATTTCAAATTAGAAACTAAAAGTATACATTGAAGATTTTCGTTCAGGCTGGGACTCGAACCCAGGGCCACTCGCTTGGAAGCCTAACACTCTAGCCATTAGTCTATGGGAGCTCTGTCGGTGGGAGTTTTAAATATAATAAAAACAAAAAATGCACCTTGGTAATTGTTTATTTAAACACTTTGAAATCTTCGTGTCGAAAAATTAAACTGACTCAGAATTTTCTTCCCTACATAAATAATCAATAATTGCAAAGGAAAGAAATTGAAAAAAAAAAGAATTTTCAAATTAGAAAAGAAATATATACATTGAAGATATTCGCTCCGGCTGGGACTCGAACCCAGGCCACTCGCTTGGAAGACCAGCGGTCTAGCCATTAGGCTATCGGAGTTCTGTCGAGCAGAGTCTTACTGCCTGACTGATACTGCCTGACTGACAGACTGACTCACTGACTGACTGATATTGACTGACTGACTCACTGACTGACCGAGACTGACTGACTAACTGCCTGACTGACTGAGACTGGACTGACTGACTGACTGACTGACTGACTGACTAACTGACTGACTGAGACTGACTGACTGACTGCTTGACTCTCTGACTGGCTATTTCACTGACTGACTGAATGACTAAATGACTGACTGACACTGACTGACTGACTGCTTGACTACCTGACTGACTGCTTGACTGACTAACTGACTGGACAGGACTGACCGACTGACTGACTGACAGACTGACTGAATAAGGATGACTGACAGACTGACTGAATAAGGCTGACTGACTGACTGACTGACAGACTGACTGACTTCGCAAAAGAGAAAAATAAAAAAAAAAGAATTATAAAATTAGAAAAAATTATTTGCATTTAAGATTTCCTTTCCGGCTGGGATTTGAACCCAGGGCGACACTCATGGAAGCCCAACGCTCTCGCCAATATACTTTCGGATCTCTGTTGATCGGTGTCTTAATTATAATAAAAACAAAAAATGCACCTTAGTAATTATTGATCTAAAATCTTTGAAATCTAAAGGTCGAATGATTAAACTGACTCAGAATTTTCTTCCGTACATAAATAATCCATATTTGCAAAAGAAAGAAATTGAAAAAAAAAAGAATCTTCAAATTAGAAGAGAAATATATACATGGAAGATTTTCGTTCCGGCCGGGACTCGAACCCAGTACCACGCGTTAGGAACCCAGCGGTCTAGCCATTAGGCTATCGGAGCTCTGTCGATGGAAGTCTTAAATATAATAAAAACAAAAAATGCACCTTGGTAATTATTGATTCAAACACTTTGAAATTTACAGGTCGAATAATTAAACTGACTCAGAATTTTTCTCCCTACATAAATAATCAATATTCGCAAAAGAGAAAAATTAAAAAAAAAAGAAGAAGAAATTTCAAATTAGAAACTAAAAGTATACTTTGAAGATTTTCGTTCAGGCTGGGACTCGAACCCAGGGCCACTCGCTTGGAAGCCTAACACTCTAGCCATTAGTCTATGGGAGCTCTGTCGGTGGGAGTTTTAAATATAATAAAAACAAAAAATGCACCTTGGTAATTGTTTATTTAAACACTTTGAAATCTTCGTGTCGAAAAATTAAACTGGCTCAGAATTTTCTTCCCTACATAAATAATCAATAATTGCAAAGGAAAGAAATTGAAAAAAAAAAGAATTTTCAAATTAGAAAAGAAATATATACATTGAAGATATTCGCTCCGGCTGGGACTCGAACCCAGGCCACTCGCTTGGAAGACCATCGGTCTAGCCATTAGGCTATCGGAGTTCTGTCGAGCGGAGTCTTACTGCCTGACTGATACTGCCTGACTGACAGACTGACTCACTGACTGACTGATACTGAGTGACTGACTCACTGACTGACCGAGACTGACTGACTAACTGCCTGACTGACTGAGACTGGACTGACTGACTGACTGACTGACTGACTGACTGACTGACTGACTGACTGAGACTGACTGACTGACTGCTTGACTCTCTGACTGGCTATTTCACTGACTGACTGAATGACTAAATGACTGACTGACACTGACTGACTGACTGCTTGACTACCTGACTGACTGCTTGACTGACTAACTGACTGGACAGGACTGACCGACTGACTGACTGACAGACTGACTGAATAAGGATGACTGACAGACTGACTGAATAAGGCTGACTGACTGACTGACTGACAGACTGACTGAATAAGGCTGACCGACTGACTGACTGCCTGACTGACTGACTGACTGAATGACTGACTGACCGAGACTGACTGACTGACTGACTGAGACTGGACTGGACTGACTGACTGACTGACTGACTGAGACTGACTGACTGCTTTAGTGACTAACTGACTGCACAGGACTGACCGACTGACTGACTGACTGACTGCCTGACTGACTGACTGACTGAATGACTGACTGACTGAGACTAAATGACTGACTGCTTGACTGACTGGCTGAAGGACTAACTGACTGGACTGACTGACTGAGACTGAATGACTGAGTGCTTGACTGATTGACTGTCGGACTGACTGACTGACTTCGCAAAAGGGAAAAATAAAAAAAAAGAATTATAAAATTAGAAAAAAATATTTGCATTTAAGATTTCCTTTCCGGCCGGGACTCGAACCCAGTACCACGCGCTAGGAACCCAACGGTCTAGCCATTAGGCTATCGGAGCTCTGTCGATGGAAGTCTTAAATATAATAAAAACAAAAAATGCACCTTGGTAATTATTGATTCAAACACTTTGAAATTTACAGGTCGAATAATTAAACTGACTCAGAATTTTTCTCCCTACATAAATAATCAATATTCGCAAAAGAGAAAAATTAAAAAAAAAGAAGAAGAAATTTCAAATTAGAAACTAAAAGTATACATTGAAGATTTTCGTTCAGGCTGGGACTCGAACCCAGGGCCACTCGCTTGGAAGCCTAACACTCTAGCCATTAGTCTATGGGAGCTCTGTCGGTGGGAGTTTTAAATATAATAAAAACAAAAAATGCACCTTGGTAATTGTTTATTTAAACACTTTGAAATCTTCGTGTCGAAAAATTAAACTGACTCAGAATTTTCTTCCCTACATAAATAATCAATAATTGCAAAGGAAAGAAATTGAAAAAAAAAAGAATTTTCAAATTAGAAAAGAAATATATACATTGAAGATATTCGCTCCGGCTGGGACTCGAACCCAGGCCACTCGCTTGGAAGACCAGCGGTCTAGCCATTAGGCTATCGGAGTTCTGTCGAGCAGAGTCTTACTGCCTGACTGATACTGCCTGACTGACAGACTGACTCACTGACTGACTGATATTGACTGACTGACTCACTGACTGACCGAGACTGACTGACTAACTGCCTGACTGACTGAGACTGGACTGACTGACTGACTGACTGACTGACTGACTAACTGACTGACTGAGACTGACTGACTGACTGCTTGACTCTCTGACTGGCTATTTCACTGACTGACTGAATGACTAAATGACTGACTGACACTGACTGACTGACTGCTTGACTACCTGACTGACTGCTTGACTGACTAACTGACTGGACAGGACTGACCGACTGACTGACTGACAGACTGACTGAATAAGGATGACTGACAGACTGACTGAATAAGGCTGACTGACTGACTGACTGACAGACTGACTGACTTCGCAAAAGAGAAAAATAAAAAAAAAAGAATTATAAAATTAGAAAAAATTATTTGCATTTAAGATTTCCTTTCCGGCTGGGATTTGAACCCAGGGCGACACTCATGGAAGCCCAACGCTCTCGCCAATATACTTTCGGATCTCTGTTGATCGGTGTCTTAATTATAATAAAAACAAAAAATGCACCTTAGTAATTATTGATCTAAAATCTTTGAAATCTAAAGGTCGAATGATTAAACTGACTCAGAATTTTCTTCCGTACATAAATAATCCATATTTGCAAAAGAAAGAAATTGAAAAAAAAAAGAATCTTCAAATTAGAAGAGAAATATATACATGGAAGATTTTCGTTCCGGCCGGGACTCGAACCCAGTACCACGCGTTAGGAACCCAGCGGTCTAGCCATTAGGCTATCGGAGCTCTGTCGATGGAAGTCTTAAATATAATAAAAACAAAAAATGCACCTTGGTAATTATTGATTCAAACACTTTGAAATTTACAGGTCGAATAATTAAACTGACTCAGAATTTTTCTCCCTACATAAATAATCAATATTCGCAAAAGAGAAAAATTAAAAAAAAAAGAAGAAGAAATTTCAAATTAGAAACTAAAAGTATACTTTGAAGATTTTCGTTCAGGCTGGGACTCGAACCCAGGGCCACTCGCTTGGAAGCCTAACACTCTAGCCATTAGTCTATGGGAGCTCTGTCGGTGGGAGTTTTAAATATAATAAAAACAAAAAATGCACCTTGGTAATTGTTTATTTAAACACTTTGAAATCTTCGTGTCGAAAAATTAAACTGGCTCAGAATTTTCTTCCCTACATAAATAATCAATAATTGCAAAGGAAAGAAATTGAAAAAAAAAAGAATTTTCAAATTAGAAAAGAAATATATACATTGAAGATATTCGCTCCGGCTGGGACTCGAACCCAGGCCACTCGCTTGGAAGACCATCGGTCTAGCCATTAGGCTATCGGAGTTCTGTCGAGCGGAGTCTTACTGCCTGACTGATACTGCCTGACTGACAGACTGATTCACTGACTGACTGATACTGAGTGACTGACTCACTGACTGACCGAGACTGACTGACTAACTGCCTGACTGACTGAGACTGGACTGACTGACTGACTGACTGACTGACTGACTGACTGACTGACTGACTGAGACTGACTGACTGACTGCTTGACTCTCTGACTGGCTATTTCACTGACTGACTGAATGACTAAATGACTGACTGACACTGACTGACTGACTGCTTGACTACCTGACTGACTGCTTGACTGACTAACTGACTGGACAGGACTGACCGACTGACTGACTGACAGACTGACTGAATAAGGATGACTGACAGACTGACTGAATAAGGCTGACTGACTGACTGACTGACAGACTGACTGAATAAGGCTGACCGACTGACTGACTGCCTGACTGACTGACTGACTGAATGACTGACTGACCGAGACTGACTGACTGACTGACTGAGACTGGACTGGACTGACTGACTGACTGACTGACTGAGACTGACTGACTGCTTTAGTGACTAACTGACTGCACAGGACTGACCGACTGACTGACTGACTGACTGCCTGACTGACTGACTGACTGAATGACTGACTGACTGAGACTAAATGACTGACTGCTTGACTGACTGGCTGAAGGACTAACTGACTGACTGAGTGACTGACTGGACTGACTGACTGAGACTGAATGACTGAGTGCTTGACTGATTGACTGTCGGACTGACTGACTGACTTCGCAAAAGGGAAAAATAAAAAAAAAGAATTATAAAATTAGAAAAAAATATTTGCATTTAAGATTTCCTTTCCGGCCGGGACTCGAACCCAGTACCACGCGCTAGGAACCCAACGGTCTAGCCATTAGGCTATCGGAGCTCTGTCGATGGAAGTCTTAAATATAATAAAAACAAAAAATGCACCTTGGTAATTATTGATTCAAACACTTTGAAATTTACAGGTCGAATAATTAAACTGACTCAGAATTTTTCTCCCTACATAAATAATCAATATTCGCAAAAGAGAAAAATTAAAAAAAAAGAAGAAGAAATTTCAAATTAGAAACTAAAAGTATACATTGAAGATTTTCGTTCAGGCTGGGACTCGAACCCAGGGCCACTCGCTTGGAAGCCTAACACTCTAGCCATTAGTCTATGGGAGCTCTGTCGGTGGGAGTTTTAAATATAATAAAAACAAAAAATGCACCTTGGTAATTGTTTATTTAAACACTTTGAAATCTTCGTGTCGAAAAATTAAACTGACTCAGAATTTTCTTCCCTACATAAATAATCAATAATTGCAAAGGAAAGAAATTGAAAAAAAAAAGAATTTTCAAATTAGAAAAGAAATATATACATTGAAGATATTCGCTCCGGCTGGGACTCGAACCCAGGCCACTCGCTTGGAAGACCAGCGGTCTAGCCATTAGGCTATCGGAGTTCTGTCGAGCGGAGTCTTACTGCCTGACTGATACTGCCTGACTGACAGACTGACTCACTGACTGACTGATATTGACTGACTGACTCACTGACTGACCGAGACTGACTGACTAACTGCCTGACTGACTGAGACTGGACTGACTGACTGACTGACTGACTGACTGACTAACTGACTCACTGAGACTGACTGACTGACTGCTTGACTCTCTGACTGGCTATTTCACTGACTGACTGAATGACTAAATGACTGACTGACACTGACTGACTGACTGCTTGACTACCTGACTGACTGCTTGACTGACTAACTGACTGGACAGGACTGACCGACTGACTGACTGACAGACTGACTGAATAAGGATGACTGACAGACTGACTGAATAAGGCTGACTGACTGACTGACTGACAGACTGACTGACTTCGCAAAAGAGAAAAATAAAAAAAAAAGAATTATAAAATTAGAAAAAATTATTTGCATTTAAGATTTCCTTTCCGGCTGGGATTTGAACCCAGGGCGACACTCATGGAAGCCCAACGCTCTCGCCAATATACTTTCAGATCTCTGTTGATCGGTGTCTTAATTATAATAAAAACAAAAAATGCACCTTAGTAATTATTGATCTAAAATCTTTGAAATCTAAAGGTCGAATGATTAAACTGACTCAGAATTTTCTTCCGTACATAAATAATCCATATTTGCAAAAGAAAGAAATTGAAAAAAAAAGAATCTTCAAATTAGAAGAGAAATATATACATGGAAGATTTTCGTTCCGGCCGGGACTCGAACCCAGTACCACGCGTTAGGAACCCAGCGGTCTAGCCATTAGGCTATCGGAGCTCTGTCGATGGAAGTCTTAAATATAATAAAAACAAAAAATGCACCTTGGTAATTATTGATTCAAACACTTTGAAATTTACAGGTCGAATAATTAAACTGACTCAGAATTTTTCTCCCTACATAAATAATCAATATTCGCAAAAGAGAAAAATTAAAAAAAAAAAGAAGAAGAAATTTCAAATTAGAAACTAAAAGTATACTTTGAAGATTTTCGTTCAGGCTGGGACTCGAACCCAGGGCCACTCGCTTGGAAGCCTAACACTCTAGCCATTAGTCTATGGGAGCTCTGTCGGTGGGAGTTTTAAATATAATAAAAACAAAAAATGCACCTTGGTAATTGTTTATTTAAACACTTTGAAATCTTCGTGTCGAAAAATTAAACTGGCTCAGAATTTTCTTCCCTACATAAATAATCAATAATTGCAAAGGAAAGAAATTGAAAAAAAAAAGAATTTTCAAATTAGAAAAGAAATATATACATTGAAGATATTCGCTCCGGCTGGGACTCGAACCCAGGCCACTCGCTTGGAAGACCATCGGTCTAGCCATTAGGCTATCGGAGTTCTGTCGAGCGGAGTCTTACTGCCTGACTGATACTGCCTGACTGACAGACTGACTCACTGACTGACTGATACTGAGTGACTGACTCACTGACTGACCGAGACTGACTGACTAACTGCCTGACTGACTGAGACTGGACTGACTGACTGACTGACTGACTGACTGACTAACTGACTGACTGAGACTGACTGACTGACTTCTTGACTCTCTGACTGGCTATTTCACTGACTGACTGAATGACTAAATGACTGACTGACACTGACTGACTGACTGCTTGACTACCTGACTGACTGCTTGACTGACTAACTGACTGGACAGGACTGACCGACTGACTGACTGACAGACTGACTGAATAAGGATGACTGACAGACTGACTGAATAAGGCTGACTGACTGACTGACTGACAGACTGACTGAATAAGGCTGACCGACTGACTGACTGCCTGACTGACTGACTGACTGAATGACTGACTGACTAACTGACCGAGACTGACTGACTGACTGACTGAGACTGGACTGGACTGACTGACTGACTGACTGACTGAGACTGACTGACTGCTTTAGTGACTAACTGACTGCACAGGACTGACCGACTGACTGACTGACTGACTGCCTGACTGACTGACTGACTGAATGACTGACTGACAGAGACTAAATGACTGACTGCTTGACTGACTGGCGAAGGAATAACTGACTGACTGAGTGACTGACTGACTGGACTGACTGACTGAGACTGAATGACTGAGTGCTTGACTGATTGACTGTCCGACTGACTGACTGACTTCGCAAAAGGGAAAAATAAAAAAAAAGAATTATAAAATTAGAAAAAAACATTTGCATTTAAGATTTCCTTTCCGGCCGGGACTCGAACCCAGTACCACGCGCTAGGAACCCAACGGTCTAGCCATTAGGCTATCGGAGCTCTGTCGATGGAAGTCTTAAATATAATAAAAACAAAAAATGCACCTTGGTAATTATTGATTCAAACACTTTGAAATTTACAGGTCGAATAATTAAACTGACTCAGAATTTTTCTCCCTACATAAATAATCAATATTCGCAAAAGAGAAAAATTAAAAAAAAAAAGAAGAAGAAATTTCAAATTAGAAAATAAAAGTATACATTGAAGATTTTCGTTCAGGCTGGGACTCGAACCCAGGGCCACGCGCTTGGAAGCCTAACACTCTAGCCATTAGTCTATGGGAGCTCTGTCGGTGGGAGTTTTAAATATAATAAAAACAAAAAATGCACCTTGGTAATTGTTTATTTAAACACTTTAAAATCTTCGTGTCGAAAAATTAAACTGACTCAGAATTTTCTTCCCTACATAAATAATCAATAATTGCAAAGGAAGGAAATTGAAAAAAAAAAGAATTTTCAAATTAGAAAAGAAATACATACATTGAAGATATTCGCTCCGGCTGGGACTCGAACCCAGGCCACTCGCTTGGAAGACCAGCGGTCTAGCCATTAGGCTATCGGAGTTCTGTCGAGCGGAGTCTTACTGCCTGACTGATACTGCCTGACTGACAGACTGACTGACTGATACTGAATGACTGACTCACTGACTGACCGAGACTGACTGACTAACTGCCTGACTGACTGAGACTGGACTGACTGACTGACTGACTGACTGACTGACTAACTGACTGACTGAGACTGACTGACTGACTGCTTGACTCTCTGACTGGCTATTTCACTGACTGACTGAATGACTAAATGACTGACTGACACTGACTGACTGACTGCTTGACTACCTGACTGACTGCTTGACTGACTAACTGACTGGACAGGACTGACCGACTGACTGACTGACAGACTGACTGAATAAGGATGACTGACAGACTGACTGAATAAGGCTGACTGACTGACTGACTGACAGACTGACTGAAAAAGGCTGACCGACTGACTGACTGCCTGACTGACTGACTGACTGAATGACTGACTGACTGACTGACCGAGACTGACTGACTGACTGACTGAGACTGGACTGGACTGACTGACTGACTGACTGACTGAGACTGACTGACTGCTTTAGTGACTAACTGACTGCACAGGACTGACCGACTGACTGACTGACTGACTGTCTGACTGACTGACTGACTGAATGACTGACTGACTGAGACTAAATGACTGACTGCTTGACTGACTGGCTGAAGGACTAACTGACTGACTGAGTGACTGACTGACTGGACTGACTGACTGAGACTGAATGACTGAGTGCTTGACTGATTGACTGTCAGACTGACTGACTGACTTCGCAAAAGGGAAAAATAAAAAAAAAGAATTATAAAATTAGAAAAAAATATTTGCATTTAAGATTTCCTTTCCGGCCGGGACCCGAACCCAGGGCCACTCGCTTGGAAGCCTAACACTCTAGCCATTAGTCTATGGGAGCTCTGTCGGTGGGAGTTTTAAATATAATAAAAACAAAAAATGCACCTTGGTAATTGTTTATTTAAACACTTTGAAATCTTCGTGTCGAAAAATTAAACTGACTCAGAATTTTCTTCCCTACATAAATAATCAATAATTGCAAAGGAAAGAAATTGAAAAAAAAAAAAGAATTTTCAAATTAGAAAAGAAATATATACATTGAAGATATTCGCTCCGGCTGGGACTCGAACCCAGGCCACTCGCTTGGAAGACCAGCGGTCTAGCCATTAGGCTATCGGAGTTCTGTCGAGCGGAGTCTTACTGCCTGACTGATACTGCCTGACTGACAGACTGACTCACTGACTGACTGATACTGACTGACTGACTCACTGACTGACCGAGACTGACTGACTAACTGCCTGACTGACTGAGACTGGACTGACTGACTGACTGACTGACTGACTAACTGACTGACTGAGACTGACTGACTGACTGCTTGACTCTCTGACTGGCTATTTCACTGACTGACTGAATGACTAAATGACTGACTGACACTGACTGACTAACTGACTGGACAGGACTGACCGACTGACTGACCGACAGACTGACTGAATAAGGATGACTGACAGACTGACTGAATAAGGATGACTGACAGACTGACTGAATAAGGCTGACTGACTGACTGACAGACTGACTGAATAAGGCTGACCGACTGACTGACTGCCTGACTGACTGACTGACTGAATGACTGACTGACCGAGACTGACTGACTGACTGACTGAGACTGACTGACTGCTTTAGTGACTAACTCACTGCACAGGACTGACCGACTGACTGACTGAATGACTGACTGACTGAGACTAAATGACTGACTGCTTGACTGACTGGCTGAAGGACTAACTGACTGACTGAGTGACTGACTGACTGGACTGACTGACTGAGACTGAATGACTGAGTGCTTGACTGATTGACTGTCGGACTGACTGACTGACTTCGCAAAAGGGAAAAATAAAAAAAAAGAATTATAAAATTAGAAAAAAATATTTGCATTTAAGATTTCATTTCCGGCCGGGACTCGAACCCAGTACCACGCGCTAGGAACCCAACGGTCTAGCCATTAGGCTATCGGAGCTCTGTCGATGGAAGTCTTAAATATAATAAAAACAAAAAATGCACCTTGGTAATTATTGATTCAAACACTTTGAAATTTACAGGTCGAATAATTAAACTGACTCAGAATTTTTCTCCCTACATAAATAATCAATATTCGCAAAAGAGAAAAATTAAAAAAAAAAGAAGAAGAAATTTCAAATTAGAAACTAAATGTATACATTGAAGATTTTCGTTCAGGCTGGGACTCGAACCCAGGGCCACTCGCTTGGAAGCCTAACACTCTAGCCATTAGTCTATGGGAGCTCTGTCGGTGGGAGTTTTAAATATAATAAAAACAAAAAATGCACCTTGGTAATTGTTTATTTAAACACTTTGAAATCTTCGTGTCGAAAAATTAAACTGACTCAGAATTTTCTTCCCTACATAAATAATCAATAATTGCAAAGGAAAGAAATTGAAAAAAAAAAGAATTTTCAAATTAGAAAAGAAATATATACATTGAAGATATTCGCTCCGGCTGGGACTCGAACCCAGGCCACTCGCTTGGAAGACCAGCGGTCTAGCCATTAGGCTATCGGAGTTCTGTCGAGCGGAGTCTTACTGCCTGACTGATACTGCCTGACTGACAGACTGACTCACTGACTGACTGATATTGACTGACTGACTCACTGACTGACCGAGACTGACTGACTAACTGCCTGACTGACTGAGACTGGACTGACTGACTGACTGACTGACTGACTAACTGACTGACTGAGACTGACTGACTGACTGCTTGACTCTCTGACTGGCTATTTCACTGACTGACTGAATGACTAAATGACTGACTGACACTGACTGACTGACTGCTTGACTACCTGACTGACTGCTTGACTGACTAACTGACTGGACAGGACTGACCGACTGACTGACCGACAGACTGACTGAATAAGGATGACTGACAGACTGACTGAATAAGGATGACTGACAGACTGACTGAATAAGGATGACTGACAGACTGACTGAATAAGGCTGACTGACTGACTGACTGACAGACTGACTGAATAAGGCTGACCGACTGACTGACTGACTGAATGACTGACTGACCGAGACTGACTGACTGACTGACTGAGACTGGACTGGACTGACTGACTGACTGACTAACTGAGACTGACTGACTGCTTTAGTGACTAACTGACTGCACAGGACTGACCGACTGACTGACCGACAGACTGACTGAATAAGGATGACTGACAGACTGACTGAATAAGGATGACTGACAGACTGACTGAATAAGGATGACTGACAGACTGACTGAATAAGGCTGACTGACTGACTGACTGACAGACTGACTGAATAAGGCTGACCGACTGACTGACTGACTGAATGACTGACTGACCGAGACTGACTGACTGACTGACTGAGACTGGACTGGACTGACTGACTGACTGACTAACTGAGACTGACTGACTGCTTTAGTGACTAACTGACTGCACAGGACTGACCGACTGACTGACTGACTGACTGCCTGACTGACTGACTGACTGAATGACTGACTGACTGAGACTAAATGACTGACTGCTTGACTGACTGGCTGAAGGACTAACTGACTGACTGAGTGACTGACTGACTGGACTGACTGACTGAGACTGAATGACTGAGTGCTTGACTGATTGACTGTCAGACTGACTGACTGACTTCGCAAAAGGGAAAAATAAAAAAAAAAGAATTATAAAATTAGAAAAAAATATTTGCATTTAAGATTTCCTTTCCGGCCGGGACTCGAACCCAGTACCACGCGCTAGGAACCCAACGGTCTAGCCATTAGGCTATCGGAGCTCTGTCGATGGAAGTCTTAAATATAATAAAAACAAAAAATGCACCTTGGTAATTATTGATTCAAACACTTTGAAATTTACAGGTCGAATAATTAAACTGACTCAGAATTTTTCTCCCTACATAAATAATCAATATTCGCAAAAGAGAAAAATTTAAAAAAAAAGAAGAAGAAATTTCAAATTAGAAACTAAAAGTATACATTGAAGATTTTCGTTCAGGCTGGGACTCGAACCCAGGGCCACTCGCTTGGAAGCCTAACACTCTAGCCATTAGTCTATGAGAGCTCTGTCGGTGGGAGTTTTAAATATAATAAAAACAAAAAATGCACCTTGGTAATTGTTTATTTAAACACTTTGAAATCTTCGTGTCGAAAAATTAAACTGACTCAGAATTTTCTTCCCTACATAAATAATCAATACTTGCAAAGGAAAGAAATTGAAAAAAAAAAGAATTTTCAAATTAGAAAAGAAATATATACATTGAAGATATTCGCTCCGGCTGGGACTCGAACCCAGGCCACTCGCTTGGAAGACCAGCGGTCTAGCCATTAGGCTATCGGAGTTCTGTCGAGCGGAGTCTTACTGCCTGACTGATACTGCCTGACTGACAGACTGACTCACTGACTGACTGAAATTGACTGACTGACTCACTGACTGACCGAGACTGACTGACTAACTGCCTGACTGACTGAGACTGGACTGACTGACTGACTGACTGACTGACTGACTGAGACTGACTGACTGACTGCTTGACTCTCTGACTGGCTATTTCACTGACTGACTGAATGACTAAATGACTGACTGACACTGACTGACTGACTGCTTGACTACCTGACTGACTGCTTGGCTGACTAACTGACTGGACATGACTGACCGACTGACTGACTGACAGACTGACTGAATAAGGCTGACTGACTGACTGACTGACAGACTGACTGAATAAGGCTGACCGACTGACTGACTGCCTGACTGACTGACTGACTGAATGACTGACTGACTGACTGACCGAGACTGACTGACTGACTGACTGAGACTGGACTGGACTGACTGACTGACTGACTGAGACTGACTGACTGCTTTAGTGTCTCACTGACTGCACAGGACTGACCGACTGACTGACTGACTGACTGCCTGACTGACTGACTGACTGAATGACTGACTGACTGAGACTAAATGACTGACTGACTGAGACTAAATGACTGACTGACTGAGACTAAATGACTGACTGCTTGACTGACTGGCTGAAGGACTAACTGACTGACTGAGTGACTGACTGACTGGACTGACTGACTGAGACTGAATGACTGAGTGCTTGACTGATTGACTGTCAGACTGACTGACTGACTTCGCAAAAGGGAAAAATAAAAAAAAAAGAATTATAAAATTAGAAAAAAATATTTGCATTTAAGATTTCCTTTCCGGCCGGGACTCGAACCCAGGGCCACTCGCTTGGAAGCCTAACACTCTAGCCATTAGTCTATGGGAGCTCTGTCGGTGGGAGTTTTAAATATAATAAAAACAAAAAATGCACCTTGGTAATTGTTTATTTAAACACTTTGAAATCTTCGTGTCGAAAAATTAAACTGACTCAGAATTTTCTTCCCTACATAAATAATCAATAATTGCAAAGGAAAGAAATTGAAAAAAAAAAGAATTTTCAAATTAGAAAAGAAGTATATACATTGAAGATATTCGCTCCGGCTGGGACTCGAACCCAGGCCACTCGCTTGGAAGACCAGCGGTCTAGCCATTAGGCTATCGGAGTTCTGTCGAGCGGAGTCTTACTGCCTGACTGATACTGCCTGACTGACAGACTGACTCACTGACTGATACTGACTGACTGACTCACTGACTGACCGAGACTGACTGACTAACTGCCTGACTGACTGAGACTGGACTGACTGACTGACTGACTGACTGACTGACTAACTGACTGACTGAGACTGACTGACTGACTGCTTGACTCTCTGACTGGCTATTTCACTGACTGACTGAATGACTAAATGACTGACTGACACTGACTGACTGACTGCTTGACTACCTGACTGACTGCTTGACTGACTAACTGACTGGACAGGACTGACCGACTGACTGACTGACAGACTGACTGAATAAGGATGACTGACAGACTGACTGAATAAGGCTGACCGACTGACTGACTGCCTGACTGACTGACTGACTGAATGTCTGACTGACTGACTGACCGAGACTGACTGACTGACTGACTGAGACTGGACTGGACTGACTGACTGACTGACTGACTGAGACTGACTGACTGCTTTAGTGGCTAACTGACTGCACAGGACTGACCGACTGACTGACTGACTGACTGCCTGACTGACTGACTGACTGAATGACTGACTGACTGAGACTAAATGACTGACTGCTTGACTGACTGGCTGAAGGACTAACTGACTGACTGAGTGACTGACTGACTGGACTGACTGACTGAGACTGAATGACTGAGTGCTTGACTGATTGACTGTCAGACTGACTGACTGACTTCGCAAAAGGGAAAAATAAAAAAAAAAAAGAATTATAAAATTAGAAAAAAATATTTGCATTTAAGATTTCCTTTCCGGCCTGGACTCGAACCCAGTACCACGCGCTAAGAACCCAACGGTCTAGCCATTAGGCTATCGGAGCTCTGTCGATGGAAGTCTTAAATATAATAAAAACAAAAAATGCACCTTGGTAATTATTGATTCAAACACTTTGAAATTTACAGGTCGAATAATTAAACTGACTCAGAATTTTTCTCCCTACATAAATAATCAATATTCGCAAAAGAGAAAAATTAAAAAAAAAAGAAGAAGAAATTTCAAATTAGAAACTAAAAGTATACATTGAAGATTTTCGTTCAGGCTGGGACTCGAACCCAGGGCCACTCGCTTGGAAGCCTAACACTCTAGCCATTAGTCTATGGGAGCTCTGTCGGTGGGAGTTTTAAATATAATAAAAACAAAAAAGGCACCTTGGTAATTGTTTATTTAAACACTTTGAAATCTTCGTGTCGAAAAATTAAACTGACTCAGAATTTTCTTCCCTACATAAATAATCAATAATTGCAAAGGAAAGAAATTGAAAAAAAAAAGAATTTTCAAATTAGAAAAGAAATATATACATTGAAGATATTCGCTCCGGCTGGGACTCGAACCCAGGCCACTCGTTTGGAAGACCAGCGGTCTAGCCATTAGGCTATCGGAGTTCTGTCGAGCGGAGTCTTACTGCCTGACTGATACTGCCTGACTGACAGACTGACTCACTGACTGATACTGACTGACTGACTCACTGACTGACCGAGACTGACTGACTAACTGCCTGACTGACTGAGACTGGACTGACTGACTGACTGACTGACTGACTGACTAACTGACTGACTGAGACTGACTGACTGACTGCTTGACTCTCTGACTGGCTATTTCACTGACTGACTGAATGACTAAATGACTGACTGACACTGACTGACTGACTGCTTGACTACCTGACTGACTGCTTGACTGACTAACTGACTGGACAGGACTGACCGACTGACTGACTGACAGACTGACTGAATAAGGATGACTGACAGACTGACTGAATAAGGCTGACTGACTGACTGACAGACTGACTGAATAAGGCTGACCGACTGACTGACTGCCTGACTGACTGACTGACTGAATGTCTGACTGACTGACTGACCGAGACTGACTGACTGACTGACTGAGACTGGACTGGACTGACTGACTGACTGACTGACTGAGACTGACTGACTGCTTTAGTGACTAACTGACTGCACAGGACTGACCGACTGACTGACTGACTGACTGCCTGACTGACTGACTGACTGAATGACTGACTGACTGAGACTAAATGACTGACTGCTTGACTGACTGGCTGAAGGACTAACTGACTGACTGAGTGACTGACTGACTGGACTGACTGACTGAGACTGAATGACTGAGTGCTTGACTGATTGACTGTCAGACTGACTGACTGACTTCGCAAAAGGGAAAAATAAAAAAAAAAAGAATTATAAAATTAGAAAAAAATATTTGCATTTAAGATTTCCTTTCCGGCCTGGACTCGAACCCAGTACCACGCGCTAGGAACCCAACGGTCTAGCCATTAGGCTATCGGAGCTCTGTCGATGGAAGTCTTAAATATAATAAAAACAAAAAATGCACCTTGGTAATTATTGATTCAAACACTTTGAAATTTACAGGTCGAATAATTAAACTGACTCAGAATTTTTCTCCCTACATAAATAATCAATATTCGCAAAAGAGAAAAATTAAAAAAAAAGAAGAAGAAATTTCAAATTAGAAACTAAAAGTATACATTGAAGATTTTCGTTCAGGCTGGGACTCGAACCCAGGGCCACTCGCTTGGAAGCCTAACACTCTAGCCATTAGTCTATGGGAGCTCTGTCGGTGGGAGTTTTAAATATAATAAAAACAAAAAAGGCACCTTGGTAATTGTTTATTTAAACACTTTGAAATCTTCGTGTCGAAAAATTAAACTGACTCAGAATTTTCTTCCCTACATAAATAATCAATAATTGCAAAGGAAAGAAATTGAAAAAAAAAAGAATTTTCAAATTAGAAAAGAAATATATACATTGAAGATATTCGCTCCGGCTGGGACTCGAACCCAGGCCACTCGTTTGGAAGACCAGCGGTCTAGCCATTAGGCTATCGGAGTTCTGTCGAGCGGAGTCTTACTGCCTGACTGATACTGCCTGACTGACAGACTGACTCACTGACTGATACTGACTGACTGACTCACTGACTGACCGAGACTGACTGACTAACTGCCTGACTGACTGAGACTGGACTGACTGACTGACTGACTGACTGACTGACTAACTGACTGACTGAGACTGACTGACTGACTGCTTGACTCTCTGACTGGCTATTTCACTGACTGACTGAATGACTAAATGACTGACTGACACTGACTGACTGACTGCTTGACTACCTGACTGACTGCTTGACTGACTAACTGACTGGACAGGACTGACCGACTGACTGACTGACAGACTGACTGAATAAGGATGACTGACAGACTGACTGAATAAGGCTGACTGACTGACTGACTGACAGACTGACTGAATAAGGCTGACCGACTGACTGACTGCCTGACTGACTGACTGACTGAATGTCTGACTGACTGACTGACCGAGACTGACTGACTGACTGACTGAGACTGGACTGGACTGACTGACTGACTGACTGACTGAGACTGACTGACTGCTTTAGTGACTAACTGACTGCACAGGACTGACCGACTGACTGACTGACTGACTGCCTGACTGACTGACTGACTGAATGACTGACTGACTGAGACTAAATGACTGACTGCTTGACTGACTGGCTGAAGGACTAACTGACTGACTGAGTGACTGACTGACTGGACTGACTGACTGAGACTGAATGACTGAGTGCTTGACTGATTGACTGTCAGACTGACTGACTGACTTCGCAAAAGGGAAAAATAAAAAAAAAAGAATTATAAAATTAGAAAAAAATATTTCCATTTAAGATTTCCTTTCCGGCCTGGACTCGAACCCAGTACCACGCGCTAGGAACCCAACGGTCTAGCCATTAGGCTATCGGAGCTCTGTCGATGGAAGTCTTAAATATAATAAAAACAAAAAATGCACCTTGGTAATTATTGATTCAAACACTTTGAAATTTACAGGTCGAATAATTAAACTGACTCAGAATTTTTCTCCCTACATAAATAATCAATATTCGCAAAAGAGAAAAATTAAAAAAAAAAGAAGAAATTTCAAATTAGAAACTAAAAGTATACATTGAAGATTTTCGTTCAGGCTGGGACTCGAACCCAGGGCCACTCGCTTGGAAGCCTAACACTCTAGCCATTAGTCTATGGGAGCTCTGTCGGTGGGAGTTTTAAATATAATAAAAACAAAAAATGCACCTTGGTAATTGTTTATTTAAACACTTTGAAATCTTCGTGTCGAAAAATTAAACTGACTCAGAATTTTCTTCCCTACATAAATAATCAATAATTGCAAAGGAAAGAAATTGAAAAAAAAAAGAATTTTCAAATTAGAAAAGAAATATATACATTGAAGATATTCGCTCCGGCTGGGACTCGAACCCAGGCCACTCGCTTGGAAGACCAGCGGTCTAGCCATTAGGCTATCGGAGTTCTGTCGAGCGGAGTCTTACTGCCTGACTGATACTGCCTGACTGACAGACTGACTCACTGACTGACTGATACTGACTGACTGACTCACTGACTGACCGAGACTGACTGACTAACTGCCTGACCGACTCAGACTGGACTGACTGACTGACTGACTGACTGACTGACTAACTGACTGACTGAGACTGACTGACTGACTGCTTGACTCTCTGACTGGCTATTTCACTGACTGACTGAATGACTAAATGACTGACTGACACTGACTGACTGACTGCTTGACTACCTGACTGACTGCTTGACTGACTAACTGACTGGACAGGACTGACCGACTGACTGACAGACTGACTGAATAAGGATGACTGACAGACTGACTGAATAAGGCTGACTGACTGACTGACAGACTGACTGAATAAGGCTGACCGACTGACTGACTGCCTGACTGACTGAATGACTGACTGACTGACTGACCGAGACTGACTGACTGACTGACTGAGACTGGACTGGACTGACTGACTGACTGAGACTGACTGACTGCTTTAGTGACTAACTGACTGCACAGGACTGACCGACTGACTGACTGACTGACTGCCTGACTGACTGACTGACTGAATGACTGACTGACTGAGACTAAATGACTGACTGCTTGACTGACTGGCTGAAGGACTAACTGACTGACTGAGTGACTGACTGACTGGACTGACTGACTGAGACTGAATGACTGAGTGCTTGACTGATTGACTGTCAGACTGACTGACTGACTTCGCAAAAGGGAAAAATAAAAAAAAAGAATTATAAAATTAGAAAAAAATATTTGCATTTTAGATTTCCTTTCCGGCCTGGACTCGAACCCAGTACCACGCGCTAGGAACCCAACGGTCTAGCCATTAGGCTATCGGAGCTCTGTCGATGGAAGTCTTAAATATAATAAAAACAAAAAATGCACCTTGGTAATTATTGATTCAAACACTTTGAAATTTACAGGTCGAATAATTAAACTGACTCAGAATTTTTCTCCCTACATAAATAATCAATATTCGCAAAAGAGAAAAATTAAAAAAAAAAGAAGAAATTTCAAATTAGAAACTAAAAGTATACATTGAAGATTTTCGTTCAGGCTGGGACTCGAACCCAGGGCCACTCGCTTGGAAGCCTAACACTCTAGCCATTAGTCTATGGGAGCTCTGTCGGTGGGAGTTTTAAATATAATAAAAACAAAAAATGCACCTTGGTAATTGTTTATTTAAACACTTTGAAATCTTCGTGTCGAAAAATTAAACTGACTCAGAATTTTCTTCCCTACATAAATAATCAATAATTGCAAAGGAAAGAAATTTAAAAAAAAAAATAATTTTCAAATTAGAAAAGAAATATATACATTGAGGATATTCGCTCCGGCTGGGACTCGAACCCAGGCCACTCGCTTGGAAGACCAGCGGTCTAGCCATTAGGCTATCGGAGTTCTGTCGAGCGGAGTCTTACTGCCTGACTGATACTGCCTGACTGACAGACTGACTCACTGACTGACTGATACTGACTGACTGACTCACTGACTGACCGAGACTGACTGACTAACTGCCTGACTGACTGAGACTGGACTGACTGACTGACTGACTGACAGACTGACTAACTGACTGACTGAGACTGACTGACTGACTGCTTGACTCTCTGACTGGCTATTTCACTGACTGACTGAATGACTAAATGACTGACTGACACTGACTGACTGACTGCTTGACTACCTGACTGACTGCTTGACTGACTAACTGACTGGACAGGACTGACCGACTGACTGACTGACAGACTGACTGAATAAGGATGACTGACAGACTGACTGAATAAGGCTGACTGACTGACTGACTGACAGACTGACTGAATAAGGCTGACCGACTGACTGACTGCCTGACTGACTGAATGACTGACTGACCGAGACTGACTGACTGACTGACTGAGACTGGACTGGACTGACTGACTGAGACTGACTGACTGCTTTAGTGACTAACTGACTGCACAGGACTGACCGACTGACTGACTGACTGCCTGACTGACTGACTGAATGACTGACTGACTGAGACTAAATGACTGACTGCTTGACTGACTGGCTGAAGGACTAACTGACTGACTGAGTGACTGACTGACTGGAGTGACTGACTGAGACTGAATGACTGAGTGCTTGACTGATTGACTGTCAGACTGACTGACTGACTTCGCAAAAGGGAAAAATAAAAAAAAAGAATTATAAAATTAGAAAAAAATATTTGCATTTAAGATTTCCTTTCCGGCCTGGACTCGAACCCAGTACCACGCGCTAGGAACCCAACGGTCTAGCCATTAGGCTATCGGAGCTCTGTCGATGGAAGTCTTAAATATAATAAAAACAAAAATGCACCTTGGTAATTATTGATTCAAACACTTTGAAATTTACAGGACGAATAATTAAACTGACTCAGAATTTTTCTCCCTACATAAATAATCAATATTCGCAAAAGAGAAAAATTAAAAAAAAAAGAAGAAATTCCAAATTAGAAACTAAAAGTATACATTGAAGATTTTCGTTCAGGCTGGGACTCGAACCCAGGGCCACTCGCTTGGAAGCCTAACACTCTAGCCATTAGTCTATGGGAGCTCTGTCGGTGGGAGTTTTAAATATAATAAAAACAAAAAATGCACCTTGGTAATTGTTTATTTAAACACTTTGAAATCTTCGTGTCGAAAAATTAAACTGACTCAGAATTTTCTTCCCTACATAAATAATCAATAATTGCAAAGGAAAGAAATTGAAAAAAAAAAGAATTTTCAAATTAGAAAAGAAATATATACATTGAAGATATTCGCTCCGGCTGGGACTCGAACCCAGGCCACTCGCTTGGAAGACCAGCGGTCTAGCCATTAGGCTATCGGAGTTCTGTCGAGCGGAGTCTTACTGCCTGACTGATACTGCCTGACTGACAGACTGACTCACTGACTGACTGATACTGACTGACTGACTCACTGACTGACCGAGACTGACTGACTAACTGCCTGACTGACTGAGACTGGACTGACTGACTGACTGACTGACTGACTGACTAACTGACTGACTGAGACTGACTGACTGACTGCTTGACTCTCTGACTGGCTATTTCACTGACTGACTGAATGACTAAATGACTGACGGACACTGACTGACTGACTGCTTGACTACCTGACTGACTGCTTGACTGACTAACTGACTGGACAGGACTGACCGACTGACTGACTGACAGACTGACTGAATAAGGATGACTGACAGACTGACTGAATAAGGCTGACTGACTGACTGACTGACAGACTGACTGAATAAGGCTGACCGACTGACTGACTGCCTGACTGACTGAATGACTGACTGACTGACTGACCGAGACTGACTGACTGACTGACTGAGACTGGACTGGACTGACTGACTGCTGACTGACTGAGACTGACTGACTGCTTTAGTGACTAACTGACTGCACCGGACTGACCGACTGACTGACTGACTGCCTGACTGACTGACTGACTGAATGACTGACTGACTGAGACTAAATGACTGACTGCTTGACTGACTGGCTGAAGGACTAACTGAGTGACTGACTGACTGGACTGACTGACTGAGACTGAATGACTGAGTGCTTGACTGATTGACTGTCAGACTGACTGACTGACTTCGCAAAAGGAAAAAATAAAAAAAAAAGAATTATAAAATTAGAAAAAAATATTTGCATTTAAGATTTCCTTTCCGGCCGGGACTCGAACCCAGTACCACGCGCTAGGAACCCAACGGTCTAGCCATTAGGCTATCGGAGCTCTGTCGATGGAGGTCTTAAATATAATAAAAACAAAAAATGCACCTTGGTAATTATTGATTCAAACACTTTGAAATTTACAGGTCGAATAATTAAACTGACTCAGAATTTTTCTCCCTACATAAATAATCAATATTCGCAAAAGAGAAAAATTAAAAAAAAAAAGAAGAAATTCCAAATTAGAAACTAAAAGTATACATTGAAGATTTTCGTTCAGGCTGGGACTCGAACCCAGGGCCACTCGCTTGGAAGCCTAACACTCTAGCCATTAGTCTATGGGAGCTCTGTCGGTGGGAGTTTTAAATATAATAAAAACAAAAAATGCACCTTGGTAATTGTTTATTTAAACACTTTGAAACCTTCGTGTCGAAAAATTAAACTGACTCAGAATTTTCTTCCCTACATAAATAATCAATAATTGCAAAGGAAAGAAATTGAAAAAAAAAAGAATTTTCAAATTAGAAAAGAAATATATACATTGAAGATATTCGCTCCGGCTGGGACTCGAACCCAGGCCACTCGCTTGGAAGACCAGCGGTCTAGCCATTAGGCTATCGGAGTTCTGTCGAGCGGAGTCTTACTGCCTGACTGATACTGCCTGACTGACAGACTGACTCACTGACTGACCGAGACTGACTGACTAACTGCCTGACTGACTGAGACTGGACTGACTGACTGACTGACTGACTGACTGACTGACTGACTGACTGAGACTGACTGACTGACTGCTTGACTTTCTGACTGGCTATTTCACTGACTGACTGAATGACTAAATGACTGACGGACACTGACTGACTGACTGCTTGACTACCTGACTGACTGCTTGACTGACTAACTGACTGGACAGGACTGACCGACTGACTGACTGACAGACTGACTGAATAAGGATGACTGACAGACTGACTGAATAAGGCTGACTGACAGACTGACTGAATAAGGCTGACCGACTGACTGACTGCCTGACTGACTGAATGACTGACTGACTGACTGACCGAGACTGACTGACTGACTGACTGAGACTGGACTGGACTGACTGACTGCTGACTGACTGAGACTGACTGACTGCTTTAGTGACTAACTGACTGCACAGGACTGACCGACTGACTGACTGACTGCCTGACTGACTGACTGACTGAATGACTGACTGACTGAGACTAAATGACTGACTGCTTGACTGACTGGCTGAAGGACTAACTGACTGACTGAGTGACTGACTGACTGGACTGACTGACTGAGACTGAATGACTGAGTGCTTGACTGATTGACTGTCAGACTGACTGACTGACTTCGCAAAAGGGAAAAATAAAAAAAAAAGAATTATAAAATTAGAAAAAAATATTTGCATTTAAGATTTCCTTTCCGGCCGGGACTTGAACCCAGTACCACGCGCTAGGAACCCAACGGTCTAGCCATTAGGCTATCGGAGCTCTGTCGATGGAAGTCTTAAATATAATAAAAACAAAAAATGCACCTTGGTAATTATTGATTCAAACACTTTGAAATTTACAGGTCGAATAATTAAACTCACTCAGAATTTTTCTCCCTACATAAATAATCAATATTCGCAAAAGAGAAAAATTAAAAAAAAAAGAAGAAATTCCAAATTAGAAACGAAAAGTATACATTGAAGATTTTCGTTCAGGCTGGGACTCGAACCCAGGGCCACTCGCTTGGAAGCCTAACACTCTAGCCATTAGTCTATGGGAGCTCTGTCGGTGGGAGTTTTAAATATAATAAAAACAAAAAATGCACCTTGGTAATTGTTTATTTAAACACTTTGAAATCTTCGTGTCGAAAAATTAAACTGACTCAGAATTTTCTTCCCTACATAAATAATCAATAATTGCAAAGGAAAGAAATTGAAAAAAAAAAGAATTTTCAAATTAGAAAAGAAATATATACATTGAAGATATTCGCTCCGGCTGGGACTCGAACCCCGGCCACTTGCTTGGAAGACCAGCGGTCTAGCCATTAGGCTATCGGAGTTCTGTCGAGCGGAGTCTTACTGCCTGACTGATACTGCCTGACTGACAGACTGACTCACTGACTGACTGATACTGACTGACTGACTGACCGAGACTGACTGACTAACTGCCTGACTGACTGAGACTGGACTGACTGACTGACTGACTGACTGACTGACTAACTGACTGACTGAGACTGACTGACTGACTGCTTGACTCTCTGACTGGCTATTTCACTGACTGACTGAATGACTAAATGACTGACTGACACTGACTGACTGACTGCTTGACTACCTGACTGACTGCTTGACTGACTAACTGACTGGACAGGACTGACCGACTGACTGACTGACAGACTGACTGAATAAGGATGACTGACAGACTGACTGAATAAGGCTGACTGACTGACTGACTGACAGACTGACTGAATAAGGCTGACCGACTGACTGACTGCCTGACTGACTGAATGACTGACTGACTGACTGACCGAGACTGACTGACTGACTGACTGAGACTGGACTGGACTGACTGACTGCTGACTGACTGAGACTGACTGACTGCTTTAGTGACTAACTGACTGCACAGGACTGACCGACTGACTGACTGACTGCCTGACTGACTGACTGACTGACTGAATGAGTGACTGACTGAGACTAAATGACTGACTGCTTGACTGACTGGCTGAAGGACTAACTGACTGACTGACTGGACTGACTGACTGAGACTGAATGACTGAGTGCTTGACTGATTGACTGTCAGACTGACTGACTGACTTCGCAAAAGGGAAAAATAAAAAAAAAAGAATTATAAAATTAGAAAAAAATATTTGCATTTAAGATTTCCTTTCCGGCCGGGACTCGAACCCAGTACCACGCGCTAGGAACCCAACGGTCTAGCCATTAGGCTATCGGAGCTCTGTCGATGGAAGTCTTAAATATAATAAAAACAAAAAATGCACCTTGGTAATTATTGATTCAAACACTTTGAAATTTACAGGTCGAATAATTAAACTGACTCAGAATTTTTCTCCCTACATAAATAATCAATATTCGCAAAAGAGAAAAATTTAAAAAAAAAGAAGAAGAAATTTCAAATTAGAAACTAAAAGTATACATTGAAGATTTTCGTTCAGGCTGGGACTCGAACCCAGGGCCACTCGCTTGGAAGCCTAACACTCTAGCCATTAGTCTATGGGAGCTCTGTCGGTGGGAGTTTTAAATATAATAAAAACAAAAAATGCACCTTGGTAATTGTTTATTTAAACACTTTGAAATCTTCGTGTCGAAAAATTAAACTGACTCAGAATTTTCTTCCCTACATAAATAATCAATAATTGCAAAGGAAAGAAATTGAAAAAAAAAATAATTTTCAAATTAGAAAAGAAATATATACATTGAAGATATTCGCTCCGGCTGGGACTCGAACCCAGGCCACTCGCTTGGAAGACCAGCGGTCTAGCCATTAGGCTATCGGAGTTCTGTCGAGCGGAGTCTTACTGCCTGACTGATACTGCCTGACTGACAGACTGACTCACTGACTGACTGATACTGACTGACTGACTCACTGACTGACCGAGACTGACTGACTAACTGCCTGACTGACTGAGACTGGACTGACTGACTGACTGACTGACTGACTGACTAACTGACTGACTGAGACTGACTGACTGACTGCTTGACTCTCTGACTGGCTATTTCACTGACTGACTGAATGACTAAATGACTGACTGACACTGACTGACTGACTGCTTGACTACCTGACTGACTGCTTGACTGACTAACTGACTGGACAGGACTGACCGACTGACAGACTGACTGAATAAGGATGACTGACAGACTGACTGAATAAGGCTGACTGACTGACTGACTGACAGACTGACTGAATAAGGCTGACCGACTGACTGCTGCCTGACTGACTGAATGACTGACTGACTGACTGACCGAGACTGACTGACTGACTGACTGAGACTGGACTGAACTGACTGACTGCTGACTGACTGAGACTGACTGACTGCTTTAGTGACTAACTGACTGCACAGGACTGACCGACTGACTGACTGACTGCCTGACTGACTGACTGACTGAATGACTGACTGACTGAGACTAAATGACTGACTGCTTGACTGACTGGCTGAAGGACTAACTGACTGACTGAGTGACTGACTGACTGGACTGACTGACTGAGACTGAATGACTGAGTGCTTGACTGATTGACTGTCAGACTGACTGACTGACTTCGCAAAAGGGAAAAATAAAAAAAAAAGAATTATAAAATTAGAAAAAAATATTTGCATTTAAGATTTCCTTTCCGGCCGGGACTCGAACCCAGTACCACGCGCTAGGAACCCAACGGTCTAGCCATTAGGCTATCGGAGCTCTGTCGATGGAAGTCTTAAATATAATAAAAACAAAAAATGCACCTTGGTAATTATTGATTCAAACACTTTGAAATTTACAGGTCGAATAATTAAACTGACTCAGAATTTTTCTCCCTACATAAATAATCAATATTCGCAAAAGAGAAAAATTAAAAAAAAAAGAAGAAATTCCAAATTAGAAACTAAAAGTATACATTGAAGATTTTCGTTCAGGCTGGGACTCGAACCCACAGCCACTCGCTTGGAAGCCTAACACTCTAGCCATTAGTCTATGGGAGCTCTGTCGGTGGGAGTTTTAAATATAATAAAAACAAAAAATGCACCTTGGTAATTGTTTATTTAAACACTTTGAAATCTTCGTGTCGAAAAATTAAACTGACTCAGAATTTTCTTCCCTATATAAATAATCAATAATTGCAAAGGAAAGAAATTGAAAAAAAAAAGAATTTTCAAATTAGAAAAGAAATATATACATTGAAGATATTCGCTCCGGCTGGGACTCGAACCCCGGCCACTTGCTTGGAAGACCAGCGGTCTAGCCATTAGGCTATCGGAGTTCTGTCGAGCGGAGTCTTACTGCCTGACTGATACTGCCTGACTGACAGACTGACTCACTGACTGACTGATACTGACTGACTGACTCACTGACTGACCGAGACTGACTGACTAACTGCCTGCCTGACTGACTGAGACTGGACTGACTGACTGACTGACTGACTAACTGACTGACTGAGACTGACTGACTGACTGCTTGACTCTCTGACTGGCTATTTCACTGACTGACTGAATGACTAAATGACTGACTGACACTGACTGACTGACTGCTTGACTACCTGACTGACTGCTTGACTGACTAACTGACTGGACAGGACTGACCGACTGACTGACTGACAGACTAACTGAATAAGGATGACTGACAGACTGACTGAATAAGGCTGACTGACTGACTGACTGACAGACTGACTGAATAATGCTGACCGACTGACTGACTGCCTGACTGACTGAATGACTGACTGACTGACTGACCGAGACTGACTGACTGACTGACTGAGACTGGACTGGACTGACTGACTGCTGACTGACTGAGACTGACTGACTGCTTTAGTGACTAACTGACTGCACAGGACTGACCGACTGACTGACTGACTGCCTGACTGACTGACTGACTGAATGACTGACTGACTGAGACTAAATGACTGACTGCTTGACTGACTGGCTGAAGGACTAACTGACTGACTGAGTGACTGACTGACTGGACTGACTGACTGAGACTGAATGACTGAGTGCTTGACTGATTGACTGTCAGACTGACTGACTGACTTCGCAAAAGGGAAAAATAAAAAAAAAGAATTATAAAATTAGAAAAAAATATTTGCATTTAAGATTTCCTTTCCGGCCTGGACTCGAACCCAGTACCACGCGCTAGGAACCCAACGGTCTAGCCATTAGGCTATCGGAGCTCTGTCAATGGAAGTCTTAAATATAATAAAAACAAAAAATGCACCTTGGTAATTATTGATTCAAACACTTTGAAATTTACAGGTCGAATAATTAAACTGACTCAGAATTTTTCTCCCTACATAAATAATCAATATTCGCAAAAGAGAAAAATTAAAAAAAAAAGAAGAAATTCCAAATTAGAAACTAAAAGTATACATTGAAGATTTTCGTTCAGGCTGGGACTCGAACCCAGGGCCACTCGCTTGGAAGCCTAACACTCTAGCCATTAGTCTATGGGAGCTCTGTCGGTGGGAGTTTTAAATATAATAAAAACAAAAAATGCACCTTGGTAATTGTTTATTTAAACACTTTGAAATCTTCGTGTCGAAAAATTAAACTGACTCAGAATTTTCTTCCCTACATAAATAATCAATAATTGCAAAGGAAAGAAATTGAAAAAAAAAATAATTTTCAAATTAGAAAAGAAATATATACATTGAAGATATTCGCTCCGGCTGGGACTCGAACCCAGGCCACTCGCTTGGAAGACCAGCGGTCTAGCCATTAGGCTATCGGAGTTCTGTCGAGCGGAGTCTTACTGCCTGACTGATACTGCCTGACTGACAGACTGACTCACTGACTGACTGATACTGACTGACTGACTCACTGACTGACCGAGACTGACTGACTAACTGCCTGACTGACTGAGACTGGACTGACTGACTGACTGACTGACTGACTGACTAACTGACTGACTGAGACTGACTGACTGACTGCTTGACTCTCTGACTGGCTATTTCACTGACTGACTGAATGACTAAATGACTGACTGACACTGACTGACTGACTGCTTGACTACCTGACTGACTGCTTGACTGACTAACTGACTGGACAGGACTGACCGACTGACTGACTGACAGACTGACTGAATAAGGATGACTGACAGACTGACTGAATAAGGCTGACTGACTGACTGACTGACAGACTGACTGAATAAGGCTGACCGACTGACTGACTGCCTGACTGACTGAATGACTGACTGACTGACTGACCGAGACTGACTGACTGACTGACTGAGACTGGACTGGACTGACTGACTGCTGACTGACTGAGACTGACTGACTGCTTTAGTGACTAACTGACTGCACAGGACTGACCGACTGACTGACTGACTGCCTGACTGACTGACTGACTGACTGAATGACTGACTGACTGAGACTAAATGACTGACTGCTTGACTGACTGGCTGAAGGACTAACTGACTGACTGACTGGACTGACTGACTGAGACTGAATGACTGAGTGCTTGACTGATTGACTGTCAGACTGACTGACTGACTTCGCAAAAGGGAAAAATAAAAAAAAAAGAATTATAAAATTAGAAAAAAATATTTGCATTTAAGATTTCCTTTCCGGCCGGGACTCGAACCCAGTACCACGCGCTAGGAACCCAACGGTCTAGCCATTAGGCTATCGGAGCTCTGTCGATGGAAGTCTTAAATATAATAAAAACAAAAAATGCACCTTGGTAATTATTGATTCAAACACTTTGAAATTTACAGGTCGAATAATTAAACTGACTCAGAATTTTTCTCCCTACATAAATAATCAATATTCGCAAAAGAGAAAAATTTAAAAAAAAAGAAGAAGAAATTTCAAATTAGAAACTAAAAGTATACATTGAAGATTTTCGTTCAGGCTGGGACTCGAACCCAGGGCCACTCGCTTGGAAGCCTAACACTCTAGCCATTAGTCTATGGGAGCTCTGTCGGTGGGAGCTTTAAATATAATAAAAACAAAAAATGCACCTTGGTAATTGTTTATTTAAACACTTTGAAATCTTCGTGTCGAAAAATTAAACTGACTCAGAATTTTCTTCCCTACATAAATAATCAATAATTGCAAAGGAAAGAAATTGAAAAAAAAAAATAATTTTCAAATTAGAAAAGAAATATATACATTGAAGATATTCGCTCCGGCTGGGACTCGAACCCAGGCCACTCGCTTGGAAGACCAGCGGTCTAGCCATTAGGCTATCGGAGTTCTGTCGAGCGGAGTCTTACTGCCTGACTGATACTGCCTGACTGACAGACTGACTCACTGACTGACTGATACTGACTGACTGACTCACTGACTGACCGAGACTGACTGACTAACTGCCTGACTGACTGAGACTGGACTGACTGACTGACTGACTGACTGACTGACTAACTGACTGACTGAGACTGACTGACTGACTGCTTGACTCTCTGACTGGCTATTTCACTGACTGACTGAATGACTAAATGACTGACTGACACTGACTGACTGACTGCTTGACTACCTGACTGACTGCTTGACTGACTAACTGACTGGACAGGACTGACCGACTGACTGACTGACAGACTGACTGAATAAGGATGACTGACAGACTGACTGAATAAGGCTGACTGACTGACTGACTGACAGACTGACTGAATAAGGCTGACCGACTGACTGACTGCCTGACTGACTGAATGACTGACTGACTGACTGACCGAGACTGACTGACTGACTGACTGAGACTGGACTGGACTGACTGACTGCTGACTGACTGAGACTGACTGACTGCTTTAGTGACTAACTGACTGCACAGGACTGACCGACTGACTGACTGCCTGACTGACTGACTGACTGACTGAATGACTGACTGACTGAGACTAAATGACTGACTGCTTGACTGACTGGCTGAAGGACTAACTGACTGACTGACTGGACTGACTGACTGAGACTGAATGACTGAGTGCTTGACTGATTGACTGTCAGACTGACTGACTGACTTCGCAAAAGGGAAAAATAAAAAAAAAAGAATTATAAAATTAGAAAAAAATATTTGCATTTAAGATTTCCTTTCCGGCCGGGACTCGAACCCAGTACCACGCGCTAGGAACCCAACGGTCTAGCCATTAGGCTATCGGAGCTCTGTCGATGGAAGTCTTAAATATAATAAAAACAAAAAATGCACCTTGGTAATTATTGATTCAAACACTTTGAAATTTACAGGTCGAATAATTAAACTGACTCAGAATTTTTCTCCCTACATAAATAATCAATATTCGCAAAAGAGAAAAATTTAAAAAAAAAGAAGAAGAAATTTCAAATTAGAAACTAAAAGTATACATTGAAGATTTTCGTTCAGGCTGGGACTCGAACCCAGGGCCACTCGCTTGGAAGCCTAACACTCTAGCCATTAGTCTATGGGAGCTCTGTCGGTGGGAGCTTTAAATATAATAAAAACAAAAAATGCACCTTGGTAATTGTTTATTTAAACACTTTGAAATCTTCGTGTCGAAAAATTAAACTGACTCAGAATTTTCTTCCCTACATAAATAATCAATAATTGCAAAGGAAAGAAATTGAAAAAAAAAAAATAATTTTCAAATTAGAAAAGAAATATATACATTGAAGATATTCGCTCCGGCTGGGACTCGAACCCAGGCCACTCGCTTGGAAGACCAGCGTTCTAGCCATTAGGCTATCGGAGTTCTGTCGAGCGGAGTCTTACTGCCTGACTGATACCGCCTGACTGACAGACTGACTCACTGACTGACTGATACTGACTGACTGACTCACTGACTGACCGAGACTGACTGACTAACTGCCTGACTGACTGAGACTGGACTGACTGACTGACTGACTGACTGACTGACTAACTGACTGACTGAGACTGACTGACTGACTGCTTGACTCTCTGACTGGCTATTTCACTGACTGACTGAATGACTGACTGACACTGACTGACTGACTGCTTGACTACCTGACTGACTGCTTGACTGACTAACTGACTGGACAGGACTGACCGACTGACAGACTGACTGAATAAGGATGACTGACAGACTGACTGAATAAGGCTGACTGACTGACTGACTGACAGACTGACTGAATAAGGCTGACCGACTGACTGCTGCCTGACTGACTGAATGACTGACTGACTGACTGACCGAGACTGACTGACTGACTGACTGAGACTGGACTGGACTGACTGACTGCTGACTGACTGAGACTGACTGACTGCTTTAGTGACTAACTGACTGCACAGGACTGACCGACTGACTGACTGACTGCCTGACTGACTGACTGACTGAATGACTGACTGACTGAGACTAAATGACTGACTGCTTGACTGACTGGCTGAAGGACTAACTGACTGACTGAGTGACTGACTGACTGGACTGACTGACTGAGACTGAATGACTGAGTGCTTGACTGATTGACTGTCAGACTGACTGACTGACTTCGCAAAAGGGAAAAATAAAAAAAAAAGAATTATAAAATTAGAAAAAAATATTTGCATTTAAGATTTCCTTTCCGGCCGGGACTCGAACCCAGTACCACGCGCTAGGAACCCAACGGTCTAGCCATTAGGCTATCGGAGCTCTGTCGATGGAAGTCTTAAATATAATAAAAACAAAAAATGCACCTTGGTAATTATTGATTCAAACACTTTGAAATTTATAGGTCGAATAATTAAACTGACTCAGAATTTTTCTCCCTACATAAATAATCAATATTCGCAAAAGAGAAAAATTAAAAAAAAAAGAAGAAATTCCAAATTAGAAACTAAAAGTATACATTGAAGATTTTCGTTCAGGCTGGGACTCGAACCCAGGGCCACTCGCTTGGAAGCCTAACACTCTAGCCATTAGTCTATGGGAGCTCTGTCGGTGGGAGTTTTAAATATAATAAAAACAAAAAATGCACCTTGGTAATTGTTTATTTAAACACTTTGAAATCTTCGTGTCGAAAAATTAAACTGACTCAGAATTTTCTTCCCTACATAAATAATCAATAATTGCAAAGGAAAGAAATTGAAAAAAAAAAGAATTTTCAAATTAGAAAAGAAATATATACATTGAAGATATTCGCTCCGGCTGGGACTCGAACCCCGGCCACATGCTTGGAAGACCAGCGGTCTAGCCATTAGGCTATCGGAGTTCTGTCGAGCGGAGTCTTACTGCCTGACTGATACTGCCTGACTGACAGACTGACTCACTGACTGACTGATACTGACTGACTGACTCACTGACTGACCGAGACTGACTGACTAACTGCCTGGCTGACTGACTGAGACTGGACTGACTGACTGACTGACTGACTGACTGACTAACTGACTGACTGAGACTGACTGACTGACTGCTTGACTCTCTGACTGGCTATTTCACTGACTGACTGAATGACTAAATGACTGACTGACACTGACTGACTGACTGCTTGACTACCTGACTGACTGCTTGACTGACTAACTGACTGGACAGGACTGACCGACTGACTGACTGACAGACTAACTGAATAAGGATGACTGACAGACTGACTGAATAAGGCTGACTGACTGACTGACTGACAGACTGACTGAATAATGCTGACCGACTGACTGACTGCCTGACTGACTGAATGACTGACTGACTGACTGACCGAGACTGACTGACTGACTGACTGAGACTGGACTGGACTGACTGACTGCTGACTGACTGAGACTGACTGACTGCTTTAGTGACTAACTGACTGCACAGGACTGACCGACTGACTGACTGACTGCCTGACTGACTGACTGACTGAATGACTGACTGACTGAGACTAAATGACTGACTGCTTGACTGACTGGCTGAAGGACTAACTGACTGACTGAGTGACTGACTGACTGGACTGACTGACTGAGACTGAATGACTGAGTGCTTGACTGATTGACTGTCAGACTGACTGACTGACTTCGCAAAAGGGAAAAATAAAAAAAAAGAATTATAAAATTAGAAAAAAATATTTGCATTTAAGATTTCCTTTCCGGCCTGGACTCGAACCCAGTACCACGCGCTAGGAACCCAACGGTCTAGCCATTAGGCTATCGGAGCTCTGTCGATGGAAGTCTTAAATATAATAAAAACAAAAAATGCACCTTGGTAATTATTGATTCAAACACTTTGAAATTTACAGGTCGAATAATTAAACTGACTCAGAATTTTTCTCCCTACATAAATAATCAATATTCGCAAAAGAGAAAAATTAAAAAAAAAAGAAGAAATTCCAAATTAGAAACTAAAAGTATACATTGAAGATTTTCGTTCAGGCTGGGACTCGAACCCAGGGCCACTCGCTTGGAAGCCTAACACTCTAGCCATTAGTCTATGGGAGCTCTGTCGGTGGGAGTTTTAAATATAATAAAAACAAAAAATGCACCTTGGTAATTGTTTATTTAAACACTTTGAAATCTTCGTGTCGAAAAATTAAACTGACTCAGAATTTTCTTCCCTACATAAATAATCAATAATTGCAAAGGAAAGAAATTGAAAAAAAAAATAATTTTCAAATTAGAAAAGAAATATATACATTGAAGATATTCGCTCCGGCTGGGACTCGAACCCAGGCCACTCGCTTGGAAGACCAGCGGTCTAGCCATTAGGCTATCGGAGTTCTGTCGAGCGGAGTCTTACTGCCTGACTGATACTGCCTGACTGACAGACTGACTCACTGACTGACTGATACTGACTGACTGACTCACTGACTGACCGAGACTGACTGACTAACTGCCTGACTGACTGAGACTGGACTGACTGACTGACTGACTGACTGACTGACTAACTGACTGACTGAGACTGACTGACTGACTGCTTGACTCTCTGACTGGCTATTTCACTGACTGACTGAATGACTAAATGACTGACTGACACTGACTGACTGACTGCTTGACTACCTGACTGACTGCTTGACTGACTAACTGACTGGACAGGACTGACCGACTGACTGACTGACAGACTGACTGAATAAGGATGACTGACAGACTGACTGAATAAGGCTGACTGACTGACTGACTGACAGACTGACTGAATAAGGCTGACCGACTGACTGACTGCCTGACTGACTGAATGACTGACTGACTGACTGACCGAGACTGACTGACTGACTGACTGAGACTGGACTGGACTGACTGACTGACTGACTGACTGAGACTGACTGACTGCTTTAGTGACTAACTGACTGCACAGGACTGACCGACTGACTGACTGACTGCCTGACTGACTGACTGACTGAATGACTGACTGACTGAGACTAAATGACTGACTGCTTGACTGACTGGCTGAAGGACTAACTGACTGACTGAGTGACTGACTGACTGGACTGACTGACTGAGACTGAATGACTGAGTGCTTGACTGATTGACTGTCAGACTGACTGACTGACTTCGCAAAAGGGAAAAATAAAAAAAAAAGAATTATAAAATTAGAAAAAAATATTTGCATTTAAGATTTCCTTTCCGGCCGGGACTCGAACCCAGTACCACGCGCTTGGAACCCAACGGTCTAGCCATTAGGCTATCGGAGCTCTGTCGATGGAAGTCTTAAATATAATAAAAACAAAAAATGCACCTTGGTAATTATTGATTCAAACACTTTGAAATTTACAGGTCGAATAATTAAACTGACTCAGAATTTTTCTCCCTACATAAATAATCAATATTCGCAAAAGAGAAAAATTTAAAAAAAAAGAAGAAGAAATTTCAAATTAGAAACTAAAAGTATACATTGAAGATTTTCGTTCAGGCTGGGACTCGAACCCAGGGCCACTCGCTTGGAAGCCTAACACTCTAGCCATTAGTCTATGGGAGCTCTGTCGGTGGGAGTTTTAAATATAATAAAAACAAAAAATGCACCTTGGTAATTGTTTATTTAAACACTTTGAAATCTTCGTGTCGAAAAATTAAACTGACTCAGAATTTTCTTCCCTACATAAATAATCAATAATTGCAAAGGAAAGAAATTGAAAAAAAAAATAATTTTCAAATTAGAAAAGAAATATATACATTGAAGATATTCGCTCCGGCTGGGACTCGAACCCAGGCCACTCGCTTGGAAGACCAGCGGTCTAGCCATTAGGCTATCGGAGTTCTGTCGAGCGGAGTCTTACTGCCTGACTGATACTGCCTGACTGACAGACTGACTCACTGACTGACTGATACTGACTGACTGACTCACTGACTGACCGAGACTGACTGACTAACTGCCTGACTGACTGAGACTGGACTGACTGACTGACTGACTGACTGACTGACTAACTGACTGACTGAGACTGACTGACTGACTGCTTGACTCTCTGACTGGCTATTTCACTGACTGACTGAATGACTAAATGACTGACTGACACTGACTGACTGACTGCTTGACTACCTGACTGACTGCTTGACTGACTAACTGACTGGACAGGACTGACCGACTGACTGACTGACAGACTGACTGAATAAGGATGACTGACAGACTGACTGAATAAGGCTGACTGACTGACTGACTGACAGACTGACTGAATAAGGCTGACCGACTGACTGACTGCCTGACTGACTGAATGACTGACTGACTGACTGACCGAGACTGACTGACTGACTGACTGAGACTGGACTGGACTGACTGACTGACTGACTGACTGAGACTGACTGACTGCTTTAGTGACTAACTGACTGCACAGGACTGACCGACTGACTGACTGACTGCCTGACTGACTGACTGACTGAATGACTGACTGACTGAGACTAAATGACTGACTGCTTGACTGACTGGCTGAAGGACTAACTGACTGACTGAGTGACTGACTGACTGGACTGACTGACTGAGACTGAATGACTGAGTGCTTGACTGATTGACTGTCAGACTGACTGACTGACTTCGCAAAAGGGAAAAATAAAAAAAAAGAATTATAAAATTAGAAAAAAATATTTGCATTTAAGATTTCCTTTCCGGCCGGGACTCGAACCCAGTACCACGCGCTTGGAACCCAACGGTCTAGCCATTAGGCTATCGGAGCTCTGTCGATGGAAGTCTTAAATATAATAAATACAAAAAATGCACCTTGGTAATTATTGATTCAAACACTTTGAAATTTACAGGTCGAATAATTAAACTGACTCAGAATTTTTCTCCCTACATAAATAATCAATATTCGCAAAAGAGAAAAATTTAAAAAAAAAGAAGAAGAAATTTCAAATTAGAAACTAAAAGTTTACATTGAAGATTTTCTTTCAGGCTGGGACTCGAACCCAGGGCCACTCGCTTGGAAGCCTAACACTCTAGCCATTAGTCTATGGGAGCTCTGTCGGTGGGAGTTTTAAATATAATAAAAACAAAAAATGCACCTTGGTAATTGTTTATTTAAACACTTTGAAATCTTCGTGTCGAAAAATTAAACTGACTCAGAATTTTCTTCCCTACATAAATAATCAATAATTGCAAAGGAAAGAAATTGAAAAAAAAAAGAATTTTCAAATTAGAAAAGAAATATATACATTGAAGATATTCGCTCCGGCTGGGACTCGAACCCAGGCCACTCGCTTGGAAGACCAGCGGTCTAGCCATTAGACTATCGGAGTTCTGTCGAGCAGAGTCTTACTGCCTGACTGATACTGCCTGACTGACAGACTGACTCACTGACTGACTGATACTGACTGACTGACACACTGACTGACCGAGACTGACTGACTAACTGCCTGACTGACTGAGACTGGACTGACTGACTGACTGACTGACTGACTGACTAACTGACTGACTGAGACTGACTGACTGACTGCTTGACTCTCTGACTGGCTATTTCACTGACTGACTGAATGACTAAATGACTGACTGACACTGACTGACTGACTGCTTGACTACCTGACTGACTGCTTGACTGACTAACTGACTGGACAGGACTGACCGACTGACTGACTGACAGACTGACTGAATAAGGATGACTGACAGACTGACTGAATAAGGCTGACTGACTGACTGACTGACAGACTGACTGAATAAGGCTGACCGACTGACTGACTGACTGAATGACTGACTGACTGACTGACCGAGACTGACTGACTGACTGACTGAGACTGGACTGGACTGACTGACTGACTGAGACTGACTGACTGCTTTAGTGACTAACTGACTGCACAGGACTGACCGACTGACTGACTGACTGACTGCCTGACTGACTGAATGACTGACTGACTGAGACTAAATGACTGACTGCTTGACTGACTGGCTGAAGGACTAACTGACTGACTGAGTGACTGACTGACTGGACTGACTGACTGAGACTGAATGACTGCGTGCTTGACTGATTGACTGTCAGACTGACTGACTGACTTCGCAAAAGGGAAAAATAAAAAAAAAAGAATTATAAAATTAGAAAAAAATATTTGCATTTAAGATTTCCTTTCCGGCCGGGACTCGAACCCAGTACCACGCGCTAGGAACCCAACGGTCTAGCCATTAGGCTATCGGAGCTCTGTCGATGGAAGTCTTAAATATAATAAAAACAAAAAATGCACCTTGGTAATTATTGATTCAAACACTTTGAAATCTACAGGTCGAATAATTAAACTGACTCAGAATTTTTCTCCCTACATAAATAATCAATATTCACAAAAGAGAAAAATTAAAAAAAAAGAAGAAAAATTTTCAAATTAGAAACTAAAAGTATACATTGAAGATTTTCGTTCAGGCTGGGACTCGAACCCAGGGCCACTCGCTTGGAAGCCTAACACTCTAGCCATTAGTCTATGGGAGCTCTGTCGGTGGGAGTTTTAAATATAATAAAAACAAAAAATGCACCTTGGTAATTGTTTATTTAAACACTTTGAAATCTTCGTGTCGAAAAATTAAACTGACTCAGAATTTTCTTCCCTACATAAATAATCAATAATTGCAAAGGAAAGAAATTGAAAAAAAAAAGAATTTTCAAATTAGAAAAGAAATATATACATTGAAGATATTCGCTCCGGCTGGGACTCGAACCCAGGCCACTCGCTTGGAAGACCAGCGGTCTAGCCATTAGGCTATCGGAGTTCTGTCGAGCGGAGTCTTACTGCCTGACTGATACTGCCTGACTGACAGACTGACTCACTGACTGACTGATACTGACTGACTGACTCACTGACTGACCGAGACTAACTGACTAACTGCCTGACTGACTGAGACTGGACTGACTGACTGACTGACTGACTGACTGACTAACTGACTGACTGAGACTGACTAACTGACTGACTGAGACTGACTGACTGACTGCTTGACTCTCTGACTGGCTATTTCACTGACTGACTGAATGACTAAATGACTGACTGACACTGACTGACTGACTGCTTGACTACCTGACTGACTGCTTGACTGACTAACTGACTGGACAGGACTGACCGACTGACTGACTGACAGACTGACTGAATAAGGATGACTGACAGACTGACTGAATAAGGCTGACTGACTGACTGACTGACAGACTGACTGAATGAGGCTGACCGACTGACTGACTGCCTGACTGCCTGACTGACTGAATGACTGACTGACTGACTGACCGAGACTGACTGACTGACTGACTGAGACTGGACTGGACTGACTGACTGACTGACTGACTGAGACTGACTGACTGCTTTAGTGACTAACTGACTGCACAGGACTGACCGACTGACTGACTGACTGCCTGACTGACTGACTGACTGAATGACTGACTGACTGAGACTAAATGACTGACTGCTTGACTGACTGGCTGAAGGACTAACTGACTGACTGAGTGACTGACTGACTGGACTGACTGACTGAGACTGAATGACTGAGTGCTTGACTGATTGACTGTCAGACTGACTGACTGACTTCGCAAAAGGGAAAAATAAAAAAAAAGAATTATAAAATTAGAAAAAATATTTGCATTTAAGATTTCCTTTCCGGCCGGGACTCGAACCCAGTACCACGCGCTTGGAACCCAACGGTCTAGCCATTAGGCTATCGGAGCTCTGTCGATGGAAGTCTTAAATATAATAAATACAAAAAATGCACCTTGGTAATTATTGATTCAAACACTTTGAAATTTACAGGTCGAATAATTAAACTGACTCAGAATTTTTCTCCCTACATAAATAATCAATATTCGCAAAAGAGAAAAATTTAAAAAAAAAGAAGAAGAAATTTCAAATTAGAAACTAAAAGTTTACATTGAAGATTTTCTTTCAGGCTGGGACTCGAACCCAGGGCCACTCGCTTGGAAGCCTAACACTCTAGCCATTAGTCTATGGGAGCTCTGTCGGTGGGAGTTTTAAATATAATAAAAACAAAAAATGCACCTTGGTAATTGTTTATTTAAACACTTTGAAATCTTCGTGTCGAAAAATTAAACTGACTCAGAATTTTCTTCCCTACATAAATAATCAATAATTGCAAAGGAAAGAAATTGAAAAAAAAAAGAATTTTCAAATTAGAAAAGAAATATATACATTGAAGATATTCGCTCCGGCTGGGACTCGAACCCAGGCCACTCGCTTGGAAGACCAGCGGTCTAGCCATTAGACTATCGGAGTTCTGTCGAGCAGAGTCTTACTGCCTGACTGATACTGCCTGACTGACAGACTGACTCACTGACTGACTGATACTGACTGACTGACACACTGACTGACCGAGACTGACTGACTAACTGCCTGACTGACTGAGACTGGACTGACTGACTGACTGACTGACTGACTGACTAACTGACTGACTGAGACTGACTGACTGACTGCTTGACTCTCTGACTGGCTATTTCACTGACTGACTGAATGACTAAATGACTGACTGACACTGACTGACTGACTGCTTGACTACCTGACTGACTGCTTGACTGACTAACTGACTGGACAGGACTGACCGACTGACTGACTGACAGACTGACTGAATAAGGATGACTGACAGACTGACTGAATAAGGCTGACTGACTGACTGACTGACAGACTGACTGAATAAGGCTGACCGACTGACTGACTGCCTGACTGACTGAATGACTGACTGACTGAGACTAAATGACTGACTGCTTGACTGACTGGCTGAAGGACTAACTGACTGACTGAGTGACTGACTGACTGGACTGACTGACTGAGACTGAATGACTGCGTGCTTGACTGATTGACTGTCAGACTGACTGACTGACTTCGCAAAAGGGAAAAATAAAAAAAAAAAGAATTATAAAATTAGAAAAAAATATTTGCATTTAAGATTTCCTTTCCGGCCGGGACTCGAACCCAGTACCACGCGCTAGGAACCCAACGGTCTAGCCATTAGGCTATCGGAGCTCTGTCGATGGAAGTCTTAAATATAATAAAAACAAAAAATGCACCTTGGTAATTATTGATTCAAACACTTTGAAATGTACAGGTCGAATAATTAAACTGACTCAGAATTTTTCTCCCTACATAAATAATCAATATTCACAAAAGAGAAAAATTAAAAAAAAAGAAGAAAAATTTTCAAATTAGAAACTAAAAGTATACATTGAAGATTTTCGTTCAGGCTGGGACTCGAACCCAGGGCCACTCGCTTGGAAGCCTAACACTCTAGCCATTAGTCTATGGGAGCTCTGTCGGTGGGAGTTTTAAATATAATAAAAACAAAAAATGCACCTTGGTAATTGTTTATTTAAACACTTTGAAATCTTCGTGTCGAAAAATTAAACTGACTCAGAATTTTCTTCCCTACATAAATAATCAATAATTGCAAAGGAAAGAAATTGAAAAAAAAAAGAATTTTCAAATTAGAAAAGAAATATATACATTGAAGATATTCGCTCCGGCTGGGACTCGAACCCAGGCCACTCGCTTGGAAGACCAGCGGTCTAGCCATTAGGCTATCGGAGTTCTGTCGAGCGGAGTCTTACTGCCTGACTGATACTGCCTGACTGACAGACTGACTCACTGACTGACTGATACTGACTGACTGACTCACTGACTGACCGAGACTAACTGACTAACTGCCTGACTGACTGAGACTGGACTGACTGACTGACTGACTGACTGACTGACTAACTGACTGACTGAGACTGACTAACTGACTGACTGAGACTGACTGACTGACTGCTTGACTCTCTGACTGGCTATTTCACTGACTGACTGAATGACTAAATGACTGACTGACACTGACTGACTGACTGCTTGACTACCTGACTGACTGCTTGACTGACTAACTGACTGGACAGGACTGACCGACTGACTGACTGACAGACTGACTGAATAAGGATGACTGACAGACTGACTGAATAAGGCTGACTGACTGACTGACTGACAGACTGACTGAATGAGGCTGACCGACTGACTGACTGCCTGACTGACTGACTGACTGAATGACTGACTGACTGACTGACCGAGACTGACTGACTGACTGACTGAGACTGGACTGGACTGACTGACTGACCGAGACTGACTGACTGACTGACTGCTTTAGTGACTAACTGACTGCACAGGACTGACCGACTGACTGACTGACTGACTGCCTGACTGACTGAATGACTGACTGACTGAGACTAAATGACTGACTGCTTGACTGACTGGCTGAAGGACTAACTGACTGACTGAGTGACTGACTGACTGGACTGACTGACTGAGACTGAATGACTGAGTGCTTGACTGATTGACTGTCAGACTGACTGACTGACTTCGCAAAAGGGAAAAATAAAAAAAAAAGAATTATAAAATTAGAAAAAAATATTTGCATTTAAGATTTCCTTTCCGGCCGGGACTCGAACCCAGTACCACGCGCTTGGAACCCAACGGTCTAGCCATTAGGCTATCGGACCTCTGTCGATGGAAGTCTTAAATATAATAAAAACAAAAAATGCACCTTGGTAATTATTGATTCAAACACTTTGAAATTTACAGGTCGAATAATTAAACTGACTCAGAATTTTTCTCCCTACATAAATAATCAATATTCGCAAAAGAGAAAAATTTAAAAAAAAAGAAGAAGAAATTTCAAATTAGAAACTAAAAGTATACATTGAAGATTTTCGTTCAGGCTGGGACTCGAACCCAGGGCCACTCGCTTGGAAGCCTAACACTCTAGCCATTAGTCTATGGGAGCTCTGTCGGTGGGAGTTTTAAATATAATAAAAACAAAAAATGCACCTTGGTAATTGTTTATTTAAACACTTTGAAATCTTCGTGTCGAAAAATTAAACTGACTCAGAATTTTCTTCCCTACATAAATAATCAATAATTGCAAAGGAAAGAAATTGAAAAAAAAAATAATTTTCAAATTAGAAAAGAAATATATACATTGAAGATATTCGCTCCGGCTGGGACTCGAACCCAGGCCACTCGCTTGGAAGACCAGCGGTCTAGCCATTAGGCTATCGGAGTTCTGTCGAGCGGAGTCTTACTGCCTGACTGATACTGCCTGACTGACAGACTGACTCACTGACTGACTGATACTGACTGACTGACTCACTGACTGACCGAGACTGACTGACTAACTGCCTGACTGACTGAGACTGGACTGACTGACTGACTGACTGACTGACTGACTAACTGACTGACTGAGACTGACTGACTGACTGCTTGACTCTCTGACTGGCTATTTCACTGACTGACTGAATGACTAAATGACTGACTGACACTGACTGACTGACTGCTTGACTACCTGACTGACTGCTTGACTGACTAACTGACTGGACAGGACTGACCGACTGACTGACTGACAGACTGACTGAATAAGGATGACTGACAGACTGACTGAATAAGGCTGACTGACTGACTGACTGACAGACTGACTGAATAAGGCTGACCGACTGACTGACTGCCTGACTGACTGAATGACTGACTGACTGACTGACCGAGACTGACTGACTGACTGACTGAGACTGGACTGGACTGACTGACTGACTGACTGACTGAGACTGACTGACTGCTTTAGTGACTAACTGACTGCACAGGACTGACCGACTGACTGACTGACTGCCTGACTGACTGACTGACTGAATGACTGACTGACTGAGACTAAATGACTGACTGCTTGACTGACTGGCTGAAGGACTAACTGACTGACTGAGTGACTGACTGACTGGACTGACTGACTGAGACTGAATGACTGAGTGCTTGACTGATTGACTGTCAGACTGACTGACTGACTTCGCAAAAGGGAAAAATAAAAAAAAAAGAATTATAAAATTAGAAAAAAATATTTGCATTTAAGATTTCCTTTCCGGCCGGGACTCGAACCCAGTACCACGCGCTAGGAACCCAACGGTCTAGCCATTAGGCTATCGGAGCTCTGTCGATGGAAGTCTTAAATATAATAAAAACAAAAAATGCACCTTGGTAATTATTGATTCAAACACTTTGAAATCTACAGGTCGAATAATTAAACTGACTCAGAATTTTTCTCCCTACATAAATAATCAATATTCACAAAAGAGAAAAATTAAAAAAAAAGAAGAAAAATTTTCAAATTAGAAACTAAAAGTATACATTGAAGATTTTCGTTCAGGCTGGGACTCGAACCCAGGGCCACTCGCTTGGAAGCCTAACACTCTAGCCATTAGTCTATGGGAGCTCTGTCGGTGGGAGTTTTAAATATAATAAAAACAAAAAATGCACCTTGGTAATTGTTTATTTAAACACTTTGAAATCTTCGTGTCGAAAAATTAAACTGACTCAGAATTTTCTTCCCTACATAAATAATCAATAATTGCAAAGGAAAGAAATTGAAAAAAAAAAAGAATTTTCAAATTAGAAAAGAAATATATACATTGAAGATATTCGCTCCGGCTGGGACTCGAACCCAGGCCACTCGCTTGGAAGACCAGCGGTCTAGCCATTAGGCTATCGGAGTTCTGTCGAGCGGAGTCTTACTGCCTGACTGATACTGCCTGACTGACAGACTGACTCACTGACTGACTGATACTGACTGACTGACTCACTGACTGACCGAGACTAACTGACTAACTGCCTGACTGACTGAGACTGGACTGACTGACTGACTGACTGACTGACTGACTAACTGACTGACTGAGACTGACTAACTGACTGACTGAGACTGACTGACTGACTGCTTGACTCTCTGACTGGCTATTTCACTGACTGACTGAATGACTAAATGACTGACTGACACTGACTGACTGACTGCTTGACTACCTGACTGACTGCTTGACTGACTAACTGACTGGACAGGACTGACCGACTGACTGACTGACAGACTGACTGAATAAGGATGACTGACAGACTGACTGAATAAGGCTGACTGACTGACTGACTGACAGACTGACTGAATGAGGCTGACCGACTGACTGACTGCCTGACTGACTGACTGACTGAATGACTGACTGACTGACTGACCGAGACTGACTGACTGACTGACTGAGACTGGACTGGACTGACTGACTGACTGACTGACTGAGACTGACTGACTGCTTTAGTGACTAACTGACTGCACAGGACTGACCGACTGACTGACTGACTGACTGCCTGACTGACTGAATGACTGACTGACTGACTGAGACTAAATGACTGACTGCTTGACTGACTGGCTGAAGGACTAACTGACTGACTGAGTGACTGACTGACTGGACTGACTGACTGAGACTGAATGACTGAGTGCTTGACTGATTGACTGTCAGACTGACTGACTGACTTCGCAAAAGGGAAAAATAAAAAAAAAAGAATTATAAAATTAGAAAAAAATATTTGCATTTAAGATTTCCTTTCCGGCCGGGACTCGAACCCAGTACCACGCGCTAGGAACCCAACGGTCTAGCCATTAGGCTATCGGAGCTCTGTCGATGGAAGTCTTAAATATAATAAAAACAAAAAATGCACCTTGGTAATTATTGATTCAAACACTTTGAAATTTACAGGTCGAATAATTAAACTGACTCAGAATTTTTCTCCCTACATAAATAATCAATATTCGCAAAAGAGAAAAATTAAAAAAAAAAGAAGAAGAAATTTCAAATTAGAAACTAAAAGTATACATTGAAGATTTTCGTTCAGGCTGGGACTCGAACCCAGGGCCACTCGCTTGGAAGCCTAACACTCTAGCCATTAGTCTATGGGAGCTCTGTCGGTGGGAGTTTTAAATATAATAAAAACAAAAAATGCACCTTGGTAATTGTTTATTTAAACACTTTGAAATCTTCGTGTCGAAAAATTAAACTGACTCAGAATTTTCTTCCCTACATAAATAATCAATAATTGCAAAGGAAAGAAATTGAAAAAAAAAAGAATTTTCAAATTAGAAAAGAAATATATACATTGAAGATATTCGCTCCGGCTGGGACTCGAACCCAGGCCACTCGCTTGGAAGACCAGCGGTCTAGCCATTAGGCTATCGGAGTTCTGTCGAGCGGAGTCTTACTGCCTGACTGATACTGCCTGACTGACAGACTGACTCACTGACTGACTGATACTGACTGACTGACTCACTGACTGACCGAGACTGACTGACTAACTGCCTGACTGACTGAGACTGGACTGACTGACTGACTGACTGACTGACTGACTAACTGACTGACTGAGACTGACTGACTGACTGCTTGACTCTCTGACTGGCTATTTCACTGACTGACTGAATGACTAAATGACTGACTGACACTGACTGACTGACTGCTTGACTACCTGACTGACTGCTTGACTGACTAACTGACTGGACAGGACTGACCGACTGACTGACTGACAGACTGACTGAATAAGGATGACTGACAGACTGACTGAATAAGGCTGACTGACTGACTGACTGACAGACTGACTGAATAAGGCTGACCGACTGACTGACTGCCTGACTGACTGAATGACTGACTGACTGACTGACCGAGACTGACTGACTGACTGACTGAGACTGGACTGGACTGGACTGACTGACTGACTGACTGACTGAGACTGACTGACTGCTTTAGTGACTAACTGACTGCACAGGACTGACCGACTGACTGACGGACTGCCTGACTGACTGACTGACTGAATGACTGACTGACTGAGACTAAATGACTGACTGCTTGACTGACTGGCTGAAGGACTAACTGACTGACTGAGTGACTGACTGACTGGACTGACTGACTGAGACTGAATGACTGAGTGCTTGACTGATTGACTGTCAGACTGACTGACTGACTTCGCAAAAGGGAAAAATAAAAAAAAAAGAATTATAAAATTAGAAAAAAATATTTGCATTTAAGATTTCCTTTCCGGCCGGGACTCGAACCCAGTACCACGCGCTAGGAACCCAGCGGTCTAGCCATTAGGCTATCGGAGCTCTGTCGATGGAAGTCTTAAATATAATAAAAACAAAAATGCACCTTGGTAATTATTGATTCAAACACTTTGAAATTTACAGGTCGAATAATTAAACTGACTCAGAATTTTTCTCCCTACATAAATAATCAATATTCGCAAAAGAGAAAAATTAAAAAAAAAAGAAGAAGAAATTTCAAATTAGAAACTAAAAGTATACATTGAAGATTTTCGTTCAGGCTGGGACTCGAACCCAGGGCCACTCGCTTGGAAGCCTAACACTCTAGCCATTAAACTATGGGAGCTCTGTCGGTGGGAGTTTTAAATATAATAAAAACAAAAAATGCACCTTGGTAATTGTTTATTTAAACACTTTGAAATCTTCGTGTCGAAAAATTAAACTGACTCAGAATTTTCTTCCCTACATAAATAATCAATAATTGCAAAGGAAAGAAATTAAAAAAAAAAAGAATTTTCAAATTAGAAAAGAAATATATACATTGAAGATATTCGCTCCGGCTGGGACTCGAACCCAGGCCACTCGCTTGGAAGACCAGCGGTCTAGCCATTTGGCTATCAGAGTTCTGTCGAGCGGAGTCTTACTGCCTGACTGATACTGCCTGACTGACAGACTGACTCACTGACTGACTGATACTGACTGACTGACTCACTGACTGACCGAGACTGACTGACTAACTGCCTGACTGACTGAGACTGGACTGACTGAGACTGGACTGACTGACTGACTGACTGACTGACTGACTAACTGACTGACTGAGACTGACTGACTGACTGCTTGACTCTCTGACTGGCTATTTCACTGACTGACTGAATGACTAAATGACTGACTGACAGTGACTGACTGACTGCTTGACTACCTGACTGACTGCTTGACTGACTAACTGACTGGACAGGACTGACCGACTGACTGACTGACAGACTGACTGAATAAGGATGACTGACAGACTGACTGAATAAGGCTGACTGACTGACTGACTGACAGACTGACTGAATAAGGCTGACCGACTGACTGACTGCCTGACTGACTGAATGACTGACTGACTGACTGACCGAGACTGACTGACTGACTGACTGAGACTGGACTGGACTGACTGACTGACTGACTGACTGAGACTGACTGACTGCTTTAATGACTAACTGAATGCACAGGACTGACCGACTGACTGACTGACTGACTGCCTGACTGACTGACTGACTGAATGACTGACTGACTGAGACTAAATGACTGACTGCTTGACTGACTGGCTGAAGGACTAACTGACTGACTGAGTGACTGACTGACTGGACTGACTGACTGAGACTGAATGACTGAGTGCTTGACTGATTGACTGTCAGACTGACTGACTGACTTCGCAAAAGGGAAAAATAAAAAAAAAAGAATTATAAAATTAGAAAAAAATATTTGCATTTAAGATTTCCTTTCCGGCCGGGACTCGAACCCAGTACCACGCGCTAGGAACCCAACGGTCAAGCCATTAGGCTATCGGAGCTCTGTCGATGGAAGTCTTAAATATAATAAAAACAAAAAATGCACCTTGGTAATTATTGATTCAAACACTTTGAAATTTACATGTCGAATAATTAAACTGACTCAGAATTTTTCTCCCTACATAAATAATCAATATTCGCAAAAGAGAAAAATTAAAAAAAAAAGAAGAAGAAATTTCAAATTAGAAACTAAAAGTATACATTGAAGATTTTCGTTCAGGCTGGGACTCGAACCCAGGGCCACTCGCTTGGAAGCCTAACACTCTAGCCATTAGTCTATGGGAGCTCTGTCGGTGGGAGTTTTAAATATAATAAAAACAAAAAATGCACCTTGGTAATTGTTTATTTAAACACTTTGAAATCTTCGTGTCGAAAAATTAAACTGACTCAGAATTTTCTTCCCTACATAAATAATCAATAATTGCAAAGGAAAGAAATTGAAAAAAAAAGAATTTTCAAATTAGAAAAGAAATATATACATTGAAGATATTCGCTCCGGCTGGGACTCGAACCCAGGCCACTCGCTTGGAAGACCAGCGGTCTAGCCATTAGGCTATCGGAGTTCTGTCGAGCGGAGTCTTACTGCCTGACTGATACTGCCTGACTGACAGACTGACTCACTGACTGACTGATACTGACTGACTGACTCACTGACTGACCGAGACTGACTGACTAACTGCCTGACTGACTGAGACTGGACTGACTGACTGACTGACTGACTGACTGACTAACTGACTGACTGAGACTGACTGACTGACTGCTTGACTCTCTGACTGGCTATTTCACTGACTGACTGAATGACTAAATGACTGACTGACACTGACTGACTGACTGCTTGACTACCTGACTGACTGCTTGACTGACTAACTGACTGGACAGGACTGACCGACTGACTGACTGACAGACTGACTGAATAAGGATGACTGACAGACTGACTGAATAAGGCTGACTGACTGACTGACTGACAGACTGACTAAATAAGGCTGACCGACTGACTGACTGCCTGACTGACTGAATGACTGACTGACTGACTGACCGAGACTGACTGACTGACTGACTGAGACTGGACTGGACTGGACTGACTGACTGACTGACTGACTGAGACTGACTGACTGCTTTAGTGACTAACTGACTGCACAGGACTGACCGACTGACTGACGGACTGCCTGACTGACTGACTGACTGAATGACTGACTGACTGAGACTAAATGACTGACTGCTTGACTGACTGGCTGAAGGACTAACTGACTGACTGAGTGACTGACTGACTGGACTGACTGACTGAGACTGAATGACTGAGTGCTTGACTGATTGACTGTCAGACTGACTGACTGACTTCGCAAAAGGGAAAAATAAAAAAAAAAGAATTATAAAATTAGAAAAAAATATTTGCATTTAAGATTTCCTTTCCGGCCGGGACTCGAACCCAGTACCACGCGCTAGGAACCCAACGGTCTAGCCATTAGGCTATCGGAGCTCTGTCGATGGAAGTCTTAAATATAATAAAAACAAAAAATGCACCTTGGTAATTATTGATTCAAACACTTTGAAATTTACAGGTCGAATAATTAAACTGACTCAGAATTTTTCTCCCTACATAAATAATCAATATTCGCAAAAGAGAAAAATTAAAAAAAAAAGAAGAAGAAATTTCAAATTAGAAACTAAAAGTATACATTGAAGATTTTCGTTCAGGCTGGGACTCGAACCCAGGGCCACTCGCTTGGAAGCCTAACACTCTAGCCATTAAACTATGGGAGCTCTGTCGGTGGGAGTTTTAAATATAATAAAAACAAAAAATGCACCTTGGTAATTGTTTATTTAAACACTTTGAAATCTTCGTGTCGAAAAATTAAACTGACTCAGAATTTTCTTCCCTACATAAATAATCAATAATTGCAAAGGAAAGAAATTGAAAAAAAAAGAATTTTCAAATTAGAAAAGAAATATATACATTGAAGATATTCGCTCCGGCTGGGACTCGAACCCAGGCCACTCGCTTGGAAGACCAGCGGTCTAGCCATTTGGCTATCGGAGTTCTGTCGAGCGGAGTCTTACTGCCTGACTGATACTGCCTGACTGACAGACTGACTCACTGACTGACTGATACTGACTGACTGACTCACTGACTGACCGAGACTGACTGACTAACTGCCTGACTGACTGAGACTGGACTGACTGAGACTGGACTGACTGACTGACTGACTGACTGACTGACTAACTGACGGACTGAGACTGACTGACTGACTGCTTGACTCTCTGACTGGCTATTTCACTGACTGACTGAATGACTAAATGACTGACTGACAGTGACTGACTGACTGCTTGACTACCTGACTGACTGCTTGACTGACTAACTGACTGGACAGGACTGACCGACTGACTGACTGACAGACTGACTGAATAAGGATGACTGACAGACTGACTGAATAAGGCTGACTGACTGACTGACTGACAGACTGACTGAATAAGGCTGACCGACTGACTGACTGCCTGACTGACTGAATGACTGACTGACTGACCGAGACTGACTGACTGACTGACTGAGACTGGACTGGACTGACTGACTGACTGACTGACTGAGACTGACTGACTGCTTTAATGACTAACTGACTGCACAGGACTGACCGACTGACTGACTGACTGACTGCCTGACTGACTGACTGACTGAATGACTGACTGACTGAGACTAAATGACTGACTGCTTGACTGACTGGCTGAAGGACTAACTGACTGACTGAGTGACTGACTGACTGGACTGACTGACTGAGACTGAATGACTGAGTGCTTGACTGATTGACTGTCAGACTGACTGACTGACTTCGCAAAAGGGAAAAATAAAAAAAAAAGAATTATAAAATTAGAAAAAAATATTTGCATTTAAGATTTCCTTTCCGGCCGGGACTCGAACCCAGTACCACGCGCTAGGAACCCAACGGTCTAGCCATTAGGCTATCGGAGCTCTGTCGATGGAAGTCTTAAATATAATAAAAACAAAAAATGCACCTTGGTAATTATTGATTCAAACACTTTGAAATTTACATGTCGAATAATTAAACTGACTCAGAATTTTTCTCCCTACATAAATAATCAATATTCGCAAAAGAGAAAAATTAAAAAAAAAAGAGAGAAGAAATTTCAAATTAGAAACTAAAAGTATACATTGAAGATTTTCGTTCAGGCTGGGACTCGAACCCAGGGCCCACTCGCTTGGAAGCCTAACACTCTAGCCATTAGTCTATGGGAGCTCTGTCGGTGGGAGTTTTAAATATAATAAAAACAAAAAATGCACCTTGGTAATTGTTTATTTAAACACTTTGAAATCTTCGTGTCGAAAAATTAAACTGACTCAGAATTTTCTTCCCTACATAAATAATCAATAATTGCAAAGGAAAGAAATTGAAAAAAAAAGAATTTTCAAATTAGAAAAGAAATATATACATTGAAGATATTCGCTCCGGCTGGGACTCGAACCCAGGCCACTCGCTTGGAAGACCAGCGGTCTAGCCATTAGGCTATCGGAGTTCTGTCGAGCGGAGTCTTACTGCCTGACTGATACTGCCTGACTGACAGACTGACTCACTGACTGACTAATACTGACTGACTGACTCACTGACTGACCGAGACTGACTGACTAACTGCCTGACTGACTGAGACTGGACTGACTGACTGACTGACTGACTGACTGACTAACTGACTGACTGACTAACTGACTGACTGAGACTGACTGACTGACTGCTTGACTCTCTGACTGGCTATTTCACTGACTGACTGAATGACTAAATGACTGACTGACAGTGACTGACTGACTGCTTGACTACCTGACTGACTGCTTGACTGACTAACTAACTGGAAAGGACTGACCGACTGACTGAATAAGGCTGACTGACAGACTGACTGAATAAGGCTGACTGACAGACTGACTGAATAAGGCTGACTGACTGACTGACTGACAGACTGACTGAATAAGGCTGACCGACTGACTGACTGCCTGACTGACTGAATGACTGACTGACTGACTGACCGAGACTGACTGACTGACTGACTGACTGAGACTGGACTGGACTGACTGACTGACTGACTGACTGAGACTGACTGACTGCTTTAATGACTAACTGACTGCACAGGACTGACCGACTGACTGACTGACTGACTGCCTGACTGACTGACTGACTGAATGACTGACTGACTGAGACTAAATGACTGACTGCTTGACTGACTGGCTGAAGGACTAACTGACTGACTGAGTGACTGACTGACTGGACTGACTGACTGAGACTGAATGACTGAGTGCTTGACTGATTGACTGTCAGACTGACTGACTGACTTCGCAAAAGGGAAAAATAAAAAAAAAAGAATTATAAAATTAGAAAAAAATATTTGCATTTAAGATTTCCTTTCCGGCCGGGACTCGAACCCAGTACCACGCGCTAGGAACCCAACGGTCTAGCCATTAGGCTATCGGAGCTCTGTCGATGGAAGTCTTAAATATAATAAAAACAAAAAATGCACCATGGTAATTATTGATTCAAACACTTTGAAATTTACAGGTCGAATAATTAAACTGACTCAGAATTTTTCTCCCTACATAAATAATCAATATTCGCAAAAGAGAAAAATTAAAAAAAAAAGAAGAAGAAATTTCAAATTAGAAACTAAAAGTATACATTGAAGATTTTCGTTCAGGCTGGGACTCGAACCCAGGGCCTCTCGCTTGGAAGCCTAACACTCTAGCCATTAGGTCTATGGGAGCTCTGTCGGTGGGAGTTTTAAATATAATAAAAACAAAAAATGCACCTTGGTAATTGTTTATTTAAACACTTTGAAATCTTCGTGTCGAAAAATTAAACTGACTCAGAATTTTCTTCCCTACATAAATAATCAATAATTGCAAAGGAAAGAAATTGAAAAAAAAAAGAATTTTCAAATTAGAAAAGAAATATATACATTGAAGATATTCGCTCCGGCTGGGACTCGAACCCAGGCCACTCGCTTGGAAGACCAGCGGTCTAGCCATTAGGCTATCGGAGTTCTGTCGAGCGGAGTCTTACTGCCTGACTGATACTGCCTGACTGACAGACTGACTCACTGACTGACTGATACTGACTGACTGACTCACTGACTGACCGAGACTGACTGACTAACTGCCTGACTGACTGAGACTGGACTGACTGACTGACTGACTGACTGACTGACTAACTGACTGACTGACTAACTGACTGACTGCTTGACTCTCTGACTGGCTATTTCACTGACTGACTGAATGACTAAATGACTGACTGACACTGACTGACTGACTGCTTGACTACCTGATTGACTGCTTGACTGACTAACTGACTGGACAGGACTGACCGACTGACTGACTGACAGACTGACTGAATAAGGCTGACTGACTGACTGACTGACAGACTGACTGAATAAGGCTGACCGACTGACTGACTGCCTGACTGACTGACTGACTGAATGACTGACTGACTGACTGACCGAGACTGACTGACTGACTGACTGAGACTGGACTGGACTGACTGACTGACTGACTGACTGAGACTGACTGACTGCTTTAGTGACTAACTGACTGCACAGGACTGACCGACTGACTGACTGACTGACTGCCTGACTGACTGACTGACTGAATGACTGACTGACTGAGACTAAATGACTGACTGCTTGACTGACTGACTGAAGGACTAACTGACTGACTGAGTGACTGACTGACTGGACTGACTGACTGAGACTGAATGACTGAGTGCTTGACTGATTGACTGTCAGACTGATTGACTGACTTCGCAAAAGGGAAAAATAAAAAAAAAAGAATTATAAAATTAGAAAAAAATATTTGCATTTAAGATTTCCTTTCCGGCCGGGACTCGAACCCAGTACCACGCGCTAGGAACCCAACGGTCTAGCCATTAGGCTATCGGAGCTCTGTCGATGGAAGTCTTAAATATAATAAAAACAAAAAATGCACCTTGGTAATTATTGATTCAAACACTTTGAAATTTACAGGTCGAATAATTAACCACTCAAGCGGCTGCGACGTAATATTACGTCAACGAATTTATATGTCATTAGCGGCAGCGACGTAATATTACGTTCGAAGCGTTCGGCTTTCCTGCAGAACACCAGCAGTTTTTCCCCTCGCGGGAAGTGAAGGGTGAAGGAATTGACGAACAGTAGGGGCGTTAAAAGCATCTACCGCTCCTTTGTCCACCCTCCGTGTCAATTTCTCCCAGTCAGGAATCACTTGAGCATGATTTTCAACTGTCATGTTTCTTTTGAAATACTCGTACAATGTGGATTTTTATTTATTTATTTATTTTTTTTAATGCTTGCAAGTTTGTGAATAAAAGTAAATAAACATTTTACAATTATTTATAATGGCAATTTTAATATTTGAATAAGTTTGATTATGTAGAAAAATCTCTGAAAGGTCTTATAAATTATGCAATCAAAATTGATTAAGCTTTAATGTAATATTTGTCATCCCTAATTCTTCAGTTATTGCAGAACTGAGAACTAATATTATTTCTGTAATTTGAGTGTGCTTGGAAAAATCTTGCAGAAATGCTTTTATAGTAATTTTCATGGTAATCCTTAACTCGTATAAAGAGTTCAATGGATCGAAAGTTTTATTCGTAATAACGGAAATTTAGCTGCAATGGAGTTCAAGCAATATAATATCATTTTTAAAGGAAACAAAACCCTTATTTTGTTTCATTGGTTTTCGCTTATGAGGTATTACATTTTTGAGCAATAAAAAAGTTTTAAAGTTTGACGATATCAGATTTACAGTTATGTATATGATTAGAAATGATTTTATTATTTTAATGTTTTGAAGCTCAAATTTAGATAAAAAAATCATAACCTATAATTTTTTTAAATATTTATGCACTTTAAAACCGTGAAGAATATTCCGAAAACGTTCCTGCAAAATAATGCGCAGCTAATGTGCTTAAATTCTGGCAGTAACGTATCGAGAGAAAAAAAGCACAACAGTTTCCCGCTAAAAGACAGTAACCCTTTCCGAAATCAACATGGAATTTTTCTGAAGTATTCAGAAACTTTTTC